>NC_091061.1:93122935-93423861 GCF_000393655.2 Nicotiana sylvestris
TAACAAAAAGAAATGAAGAAAAGGGAAGGCAAAGAAAAGGAAAAAAGGCAAAAAAAAAGAAATATGTCAAAAAGAAAGTGAAAGTTGAAAGGGATTCAAAGAAAGCAATGATGAAAGGCATGAAATGATTAGAAAGGGAGAAAAATGATTGTCATGAGAAAGAAAGAGTGACAGTGTGTCTCTCTAGTTCCCCTAAGGAAGCAGAAAATGACCCAAAGAGTCAAGGAAGTATAAGCCGAAATGAGAAAATGGAGTGCTTAAGGAAAGATGAAACCATCATATGTTAATACGGCCTACCTTGATCCAAAAGCCTTCATTACATTCCCGAAAAACGCTCTATATGATTTTAAGTTGAGTGAGCTTACATTAGTGGTGATTTACATAAGGGGCAAGCTTATGGTACTTAGAGCCGGACTTGTGACATTTTTTTGAGAGAGATAAGCGTACTTCTTCACAATCCTTGTTTTGAGTGTTACATTCTAAAGTGAGATTTGCTTATGGAGAGTAGAGAAGGAGGAGTTTGGGTTCCATAATGACCTATGTAATAGAGCGAGCTTCCTTGGTGAATTAAGTTAACTCTTGATGCTCTAGTATCACAATAGAACTATGGTACTCAAAAGGTCATAACATAGTGTTGTTGATAATTCATTTGTGTTGAGGGTAATTGTTAGTCCCAATTGATGCATGATTGATTCACCTTAAGGCAGTTGAAATATCCTTCTATTTTAGTGGAGATGGGAATTACATTATTTGCTTGAGGACAAGCAAAAGCTTAAGTTTGGAGGAGTTGATAAGTAGGGATTTTAACCTATTATTTGCTCTCTTTTAGTTGTGTCTTGGACCAAAAATGCGTGAAGGTACTCCTGAAAACTAATGTAATATGCTTGCTTGTAGGATTTGTTCAAAATGAGCCAAATGAGTTCTAATCAACTCATAAAGAAGTCAAAACTTAAACAAAAACCGAGAATGTTCCAAGAGATTTGAAACGCGGACCGTACAAATATTGTGCGGCCGCAAAAGCCACAATGCGGCCGCGATCAGAAATACACAGTCCGCAAAAGGGAGGTTTAGAGAGTTGCATTTTCAAGCTAATTAATAAGTGTTGACCGCACCATAAATGTGCGGCCGCAAAAGTCTCTCTGCGGCCTCGATGGAAATTATGCGGACTGTGATGCATGAAGTTCAGAGACCTCACAACTTGAGCAAAAGAAATAAGTGCGGTCGGCGTCAAAATTGTATGGCCATAGAAGTCCCTTATGCGTCCACGATTGAAATTATGTGGTCCGCAAAACTCAGCTCAACACAGATCCAGATTTTAAGAACATGAACCACGATCATAATTACGCGGCCGCGAAAGTAAGAATTCGGCCGCGCTCATAATTACGTGGCCGCAAAAACTCCGCAAGGTTATTTTTGTCTGGAAATTTTAGCATAGTATAAATAGAACTTTTTGTCATTTTTAGGTTATGTTATGTATTAGAGGAGCACCTGAGACGGTTGAGTTTTATATTTTGGGAAATTTTGTACTATATTCATCTTTTAACATTATATTTTAATACTTTAATTTAGTATTATGAATTTTATCTTCATTTCATCTTTAATTTCTGTTATTTCCATGAGTAGCTAAACCCATAGCTAGGGTTGTGGCCCAACCCCTTTGATGGGTATTTGATTTTAGGGCTTGAATATGAATGGGTTAGTGATATTTAGCTTAGTTCTTGCTAGAACTATAGAATTAATGGTTGCAAACATTGATTCATGCCTTTATGACTTAGTCTTTACTTGAGAAAGAGGGACTAAGTCTAGGAAAACTAGGTTAACAAGGAATTGTGGTGAACTCAAGAAATTGATAGCCCAAATTAAAGGGTTAAACCTAGAGATAGTAATACCCTACTTTAGCTGATATCACTTGAATTGCATGAATATCCATTTGGACTTGAGAAAGCCAAATTGGGAAAAATTACTCAAACTACCAAGACGTATAGAGTGAGTACACGGGTGTGATAGCTATATTACGACCCAAACTAATCAAGCTTTCCCTAGATTCTTGCAACCCGTTAGATATCTACCTAGGTGGAAGTCACGACCATAGTCTCTTTAATCATTTAAAAAACATCAGCAAAAATATTTTCCTTAGTTTCAATCATTGCAATCTTAGTTAGAAGTAAAAATCAAACTCAAAACTTGTGAAAGTGTAATTAGACTCAAAGCCCGCATCTAGATTAGATATAAACCTAATTCCAATTATTAACTCCCTATGGATTCAATCCCGACTTAGTTGGGTTAAAACTGCATAGACCACCCTCTCTACTCAATAGTAGTGTAGGCGTGGAACCGATCAGTCATCACAATACTAATATAATATTCTTCATCATAAATGGTGGAATTAGTGTTGTATGATTGTCACGCATCACCTTATGGGGGCCATCATGGAGGAGATAGAACAACTGCAAAGGTACTACAATCCGGTCTCTTTTGTCCAACTTTATTCAAGGATGCCCATGCATTCGTTAAGAAGTGTGACCAATGTCAGAGAACAGGAACAATCACAAGGAGGCATGAGATGCCTTTGAATAACATCCTAGAAGTTGAGCTTTTTGATGTGTGGGAGATAGATTTTATGGGACCATTTATACCGTCCAGAGGAAACAAATACATTTTGCTAGCAGTTGACTACGTGTCAAAATGGGTGGAGGCAATTTCTTTGCCAACAAATGATGCCATGGTGGTAGCTGCTTTTGTGAAAAAGAACATATTTTCGAGATTTGGGACTCCACGTGCCTTAATTAGTGATGAGGGGACTCATTTTTGCAATCGGTTGTTGAATAACCTTCCAGCTAAATATGGAGTTCGCCACAGAGTTGCTACATAATATCATCCTCAAATAAATGGGCAAGTTGAGTTGTCAAACAGAGATATAAAACAGATATTAGAGAATACGGTGAGTGTAAATAGGAAGGATTGGGCTGCAAAGTTAGATGATGCCTTATGGGCGTATAGAACTGCATATAAAATACCAATTAGGGCATCCCATTACAAGCTTGTTTATGGGAAGGCATGTCATTTGCTCATTGAATTGGAATACAAGGAATACTGGGCCATTAAGAAGCTGAACATGGACCTTGAAGCCACGAGCGAGAAAAGACTTTTGCAGTTGAATGAGTTAGATAAGTTCAGGTTGCACTCTTATGAAATTGCTAAGCTCTATAAATAAAAGACAAAAAGATGGTATGACAAGCATATCATGTCGCGTCACTTCGAACCAGGTCAACAGGTATTATTATTCAATTCTAGGTTAAGGCTGTTTCCTGGAAAGCTAAAATCGAGATGGTCAGGTCCATTTAAGGTGGTGAGAGTCACTCCTTATAGTGCAATCGAGCTACGAACTTTAAATGGTGAAAGAAATTTTTTGGTAAATGGACATAGAGTTAAGCACTATTGGGAAGGAATGATTAATCGTGAGAAGACCAAGGTTGTACTCGTTGATGAGTAAACGAGACTCTGCGTCGTGTCGTGACGTTAAATCAGGTGCTTGTTAGGAGGCAACCCAATTTTTATTTCTTTCCTATTTTAACTTCTTAATTTTTCTTTTGGTTAGAGTAGATAGAGTTTTCCATTTTCTTTGTAAGTATGGAAATTTTAGATATAATGGTGTAGGACATGTAAATTGGGTATATAAAAGGCTCGGGGTATAGGGATTCAAAAAAATGTGAAAATAGTGCCCATGCTAGCGCCCAGCGCTGCCTGGGGCGCTAGAAAAAGAATACTTCAAAACCCCAGCACCAGGCAGGGCGCCAGGTGCCGGACTGGGGGGCGATCCAGGTAAGTCCATTTTTTTTCTTTTTTTTTCTAAACCATACCCATTTAACCCAACCTAAATACCCATTTACACTAATACTACAACCCATCCTAATACCCATATCCTTTCCCAACCCAACTTAACCATCACCCAAACCCACCCAAACACAAAAACATCGTTCAAACCAAAAGACAAAATTCTGAAGCCTCCGCTGATTTTCTCTTCTTCCTCACCAAAGTTTCTCTAAGTTTTTCTTTTGCCCTCCCTCTACACTCTCCAGGTAAGTTATACTTTCTTCTTCTTCCTCTTCTTCTTGTTTATATATTGAATTATTAATTATCCCATTCCCAAAAGCCCTAATCCCCTAATATTTTTCACTATGTAGTTCTTATGAAATTTTTATGGTGGGTGACTTGTGTTGGTCGAAATTGTGTGATTATTGTTTTAATTTGTTTCTTTTAGTAGTTCTAGTGTAGTTAGTTTAGTGTAGTTTAGTTGCTTTAGATTAAAAAAGTATAAAAATAAAAAAGAAAAAAAAATTGAAAAAGCTAGGACTTTTCCCGACGATGGATCTTTTGGACAATTTTCTTGAGGGATAAAGTCCAATTAAAAAAACACCAAAAAGATTTTTCTTTAGAATAGATAGGTAGTATTCCTTGGTTTTTCTTTGGGCACCGGTTCTTTTTCAAGGATGTAGCTCGAACCGAGTACTTTATTTTTTTTAGGAATAGTTTAGGAAGAAACTGAGTCGCTTTTAAATACTCATTGACATGGGTGATGCTGGTACATTAGGCTAGGACATACATTTTATTTTCCCGTGTATTTTGTTTGAATTGTGAAGCCTAAGTAAAGTAAATAGCCTATTTTATGACGCCTTTTCTCAGTCGTTTGACTCGTATGCTACATAGTGCAATATTGCTTAAATTCCTCAATTATGTGTGCTTTCTTGACTTGAGAGTTGATCAAAGCCGTCTTGATTGAGTCATGTGCAATGTGTGTGTGAGGATTTGTGATTTTCGGTGCTATCCTTTGTAGACTAGAACTTGCCCCGTGTGTTAATTGAAGCGAAATTGTAAGTTGTGCTAATCTATGAAATGACGTTGGCATTTTCTTGCTTGATCACGGATGTGCTTGTCACATAAAAATAAAAGTTTCCATTGCTAGCCCCTTTGAACCTATAAACCTTTCTTTGGCACCCACATTACAAGCCATACCCCTATTTTGTTCTTAATTGGATGTTGATTGAACCTTTACCTCCTAAGGTACTTAGTTGCTGAACGAAATAAGGTTAGAGATTGGGGAGTAGCTTTTTGAGTGGAACCATGGAAGGGCCCGTTGGTGCACTAAATTTGAATTCAAATGACACTAGCCAATGAACCTTAATGTATGGAGTGTGTGAAAAAAAAAAGAGAAAGAAAAAAAATATGATATTTCAAATAATGTAGAAAAATACACACCTCCAACTCTTAATGATTTATGCTAGTGGAATTATAGAAGTGCTTCATTGAAAAGAGGGTCATGTTGTATATGGCAAGTGAATTGGTTGAGAAGAGTATGTGCTTGAATTGTGAATGTAGTGTATTAAAGTACTTAGGAGGGTTAGTCACTATTTTTAGATGTATCATACCCGTCCCTTAGCCTACATTACAAACTTAAAGTCCTAATTGATCCTAGATTTGGCTAGGTTAAATTAGTAGAGATATACACTACGGGCAAGCTTATGGTACGACCACGGGATGCATATGAACTCTTTGTGAGAGTGAGCAAATTTTGTTCAATTGTGTGATGTCCTTATTCTATATTCAAAAGTATATTTGAATGTGTAGACTATTTATATTCACTCTTTTGTTTGTTGGTGAGGGCACATGATCTCATGAATGATTGGTAATGTTGTAAACTTTCTTGTTGGATAAGTTCATGAATTGAGGGTGCTTAGTGGTTACAAGTCGGCTTTTGAGGTTGGGTGGTGACAAATAGGTTGTTGAAATTGATTGAATTGAAGGGTTATACTTGGGCATGCTTAAACGGGAAGAATGTGAAATTTTGTGTGTTCATGCTTGTGTGCCGGTATTGATCGTAGTCAAGGGTATAATGTGTGGTTAAAAGTTACGGTGCTCCTCTAAGATTGAGACTTGTACGTAGCTGGGGGTTTATTAGATAGTCCCATTGCTCGAGGACGAGCAAGAGTCTAAGTGTGGGGTGTTGAAGTTTCTCTTAAAGTATATATATTTCTATGTATATCACCTCATATTTTACTTTTATTTCGTGAATTTGCGATGTTAAATGTTATGATTTATATTAATTTGAAGTGTTTTTATGTGTAGGAATGACTCGGGAGCAATTGGGGCAAAACGCTCAAGATTTGAGCCAAAACGAACAAAACCGGGAAGTTGAGTATTTGGGTGCCACATGCAACGCCCTGGTGGGCGCCTGGCGCTACCCAGAGCGCGGTGATGTGATTTTGTCTTATTTTGCCGGGGACATGGTTTATCCGGCTCTAGACCTACCCAACACGTATAAAAGAAAGACTAAGCCTATTTTAGAGGGGGGAGACGCCACTTTGGAGAAAAAATACACACAAGAAACATCCGGGAGCAAGAACATCTAAGATTCCTTCATATTTTCTAGTATTTTCAATTATTCAAAACTTATGCAATTATTTTATTACATCATGAGTGGCTAAACGCCCATTGTTCAGGGGTTGTGATTTAGTCACGAATATTGTCGTTTAACGTTGACTTAACTTCGATTATAATTCACTAATATATAGTTGTTTCTTCAATTCTGTGATTAATTGCTTAATTGTCTGGCCAGCAGTTAGGTTCTATTTACTATCTATGCTATGCTTGGGAAAGCCATGTTTATATTAGAGAAGAATTTAAGAGAGCATGATCTTAATCTTTAGGGGGCGGATTTGTGGTTAGGATATGAATATACCTAGTCACCGTGCTTAATTAAATATCGTAATCTTAATGCGTTCTAAATAGATTGATTCCATAGGAATATAGGCGTTAATCTATTTTGAATAGGCGAGTAGTACTTCGGGAGAAGGCTATGAGAGCAATTATCGATTAATTAGAAACCATGAGTGAATTGTATGAAAGGGAGAGTTAACTAGAACACAATAGGATTGGTGAATCGATCACAACCTGGAATACTTGTCTCTACTGAATACACAACAATTAACTTGTTACTTGATAATTAGTTATTATTTAGAATTTGTAGTATAATACAATTATACTATTGGACTTTGATTTTAGCTGGATTGAATAACAATTTTAGTGATATAGTTAGTGGTTTATACAAGTCTTTGTGGGTTCAACACTCAACTTATTATTATATTACTTGTCGACAATGTATACTTGCATGTGCGTTTGGGAGAAACATCAAGCATGCTCGTGAGTCTTATACTATGACTAATGTGACTCTGTTTGTAATGTTCATGCTTTATATAATGATTCCTTTTGTTGAACAAGGCTTGTGGAAGTATTAGTGGTAATTGAACATTGAAGAGCGTTGGCTCAGGTTGTAAAATGATTTGTGGAAGTATTATTAGCAATTGAACATTTTAGAGCATTGGCTCAAGTTGTGATTGAGTTGTGAAGTAAATGTGGAGAAGAGAAGAGGTTTATGATATTGTCTCCCTTACCGGGATATGGTTGTTATACTATTGTTCCCTTCCCAGGATTTTATTGTGATTTTATTGATTCCCTTGTCCTTATTGCTTTGTGGTTGTTGTTTGGGTAAGGAAGAGTGTTAATGCACGAAGGGTAATGTCGTGCATGATATTTGTGAGAGAGTGTTAATGCATGAAGGGTAATTCTGTACCATGATATGAGTGATAATGTACGAAGGATCATTTTGTGCCATGTTCATGTGAGGTAAAAGCATGAAGGGTGATGTCGTGCCGATTTTATTGATTTCATGGTGAGGACGAGAGTAAAACCACGAAGGGTGATGACGTGCACTCGTCTTTTATTTCTGATTCTTGTTGATAATTTAATTTTGGTGTTCCTTATATTTATCTGTTTTTCTTCTGTTATTACTTAATGTTCCCCGCAGCATGTTTCCCCCTCATATCCTTAACTGTACATTTTTGCGTTTATTTTCCGATGTATATGATTTAACTGCACAAGTTTATTTGGTATTCTGGTCCTATCCTTTTTACTACTTCGTCGAGGTTAGGCTAGGCACTTACCAGCACATGGGGTCGGTTGTGCTGATACTACACTCTGCACTGTGTGCAGATCCCGGTGCTGCAGTTTTTGGACCATAGTGAGGGTGTTGTCTTCAATCCATTTAGGCGACCCAAGGTAGTCCTGCAGGCGTCCGCAGGCCTTGGCGTCTCCTTTTATCCTTTCATCCTATTTCATTTATGTATTTCAGAAACAACATTGTATTTATTTTTTGGACCCTTATTTGTAGTATTCCTAGACCGTCTGTAAAATTGTGACTCCAGTTCTGGGTAGTTTATGTTTAAGGATTTGTATTGATAAAATTTAAAATGGTTATATTATGTTCTTCTGCTTATTAAATTCCGTTGTTTACATAATGTTGGTTCTTAATTGTTAAAGGATTAAAATGGGAAAAAGGTAATTAATACAAATGGTTGGCTTGCCTAGCTTTTACCAGTAGGCGCCATCACAGCTCCCGATGGTGGGAAATCCGGGTCGTGACAAGTTAGTATTAGAGCTCAAGGTTGCTTAGGTCTCACAATACACAAACATGCTTAGTAGAGTCTGAGGGATTGGTACGGAGACGTATGTATTTATCCCCCAGAGGCTACAGAGTTAGGAAAAACTTCACATCTATTCCTTCTCGTCGTGCGACTTGACTTCTCAATCCTAATTGAACTTCCACTCTGTTCTTTTGTAGATGGTGAGAACACGTACCGCTTGATCAGCTAACCAACAGCTTGAGCCCTGAGTAGCAGCTAATGTGTAGGGAAGAGGTCGAGGCCGTGCTAGGGCCCAAGGTAGAGGCAGGGCTCATTCTAGAGCTCGAGAAGCAGCACCAGCGGCGGAGCCTTAGGTTGAGTTTGACGATGAGGTTCCAGCAGGACCAGCTCAGGTCCTAGAGGAGTTCATCGCCACCTCGGTACTTCAGGATACTCTAGTTCATCTAGTGGGCCTTATGGAGAGTGTTGCCCAGGCAGGCTTGCTTTCGGTATCACCAGCTGTCTTCTAGGCTGGGGGAGGAGCACAAACTCTAGCTACCTGCACTTCAGAGCAGATTGCTCCCCAGTTTCAGACTCCAGCAGCTCAGCCAGTTAGAACAGTTCAGTCGTGTGTGGTAGTTCAGACCTGTGATGGAGCAGCTATGTCTACTAATGCCTTGTAGAAATTGGACAGGTTCACCAAGCTCTTCACTACCACTTTCAATAATGCATCTTCTGCGGATCCCCAGGATTATTTGGAAAGCTATCATGAGGTTGGTTCTCAAGAACATGGGGATAGTGGAGACCAATGGGGTCGACTTTGCTGCTTTTCGCTTATCTCGATCCACCAAGACTTGGTGGAGAGATTATTGTTTGGCTAGACCAGTTGGGTCACCAGCTTTGACTTGGGATCAGTTTTCTCAGCTATTTCTGGAGAAGTTTCTCCCTATCACTCAGAGGGAGAACTATCAGAGGTAGTTTGAGCGTCTCCAACAGGGTTCTATTACTGTTACTTAGTATAAGACCATATTTATTGACTTGGCCCGTCATGCTCTTCTTATACTTCCCACTGAGAGAGAGATAGTGAAAAGGTTCATTGAGGGACTCATTCAGCCTATTCGATTGTAGATGGCTAAGGAGATGGGGAGCGAGATTTCTTTTCATGAGGCGGCCAATGTGGCTAGGAGAGTTGAGATGGTTCTATCACAGGGGGTGGTTAGGGTTCCAACAAGAGGCCTCGTCATTCGGGCAGGTTCAATGGTGCCTCATTTGGAGGCAGAGATTATTTTGGTAGGGTCCATCCTCCCAGGCCATTTCATTCAGCACTTTAGGCTTCTCACGGTGCTCTAGGTGGTCGTGGTTCTCATACGCAGTATTCTGATCTGCTACCCTACAGTGCACCGCCAGCTTCTATCAGTGCACCTCCACTCCAGAGTTTTCAGAGTGGTTATTCAGGCCGTCAGGGTTTGCAGTCTCAGCTGCCGAGGGCTTGTTATACATATGGCGATATGGGGCATATTGCTAGATTTTGCCCTCGAGCACCGAGCAGCTCTTACATCAGGGTACCCGTGCTATGGTTCAGGCACCGAGTATTCCACATCCCGCCCAGCTAGATAGAGGTAGAGGTAGAGGTGTTAGAGGTAGAGGTAGAGATATTAGAGGTGGAGGTCAGGCCACTAGAGGTGGAGGCCAGCCAGCAACAGGCCTTCCTAGAGATATAGTTTAGAGTGGTGGGGTGCAGCCCCGATGTTATGCTCTTCCAGCCAGTCCTGAGGCTGAGGCTTCCGATGTAGTTATCATAGGTACTATTCTGGTTTGTAGTAGAGATGCTTCAGTTCTATTTGATCCAGGATCTACATACTCCTATGTGTCATCTTATTTTGCACCGCATTGATCAAGCCTAGTGATTCTTTGAGTGATCCTGTATATGTGTCTACACTGGTGGGTGATTCTATTATGGTAGATCGTGTCCATCGTTCATGTATAGCTGCGATTGGGGGTCTTGAGACTCTTGTAGATTTGTTACTTTTGGACATGGTTGATTTTGATGTCATATTGGGGATGGACTAGTTATCACTTTACCATGCTATCTTTGACTATCATGCCAAGACTGTGACCTTAGCCTTGCCAGGATTACCTCATTTAGAGTGGAGAAGGACTCCTGGTCATTCTACCTATATTGTTATCTCATATATGAAGGCTCGGCGTATGGTCGAGAAGGGGTGTTTCGCCTATTTGGCATATGTTCGTGATTCTAGTGCTAAGGTTCCTTCGATGGATTCTGTTCCTGTAGTTTGTGAGTTTCCTGAGGTATTTTCTTCAGACCTGTCGGGTATGCCACCCGACAGGGATATTGACTTCTGCATTGATTTGGTTCTGGGCACTCAACCCATTTCTATTATACTGTATCGTATGGCCTCGCCTAAGTTGAAAGAATTGAAGGAGCAGTTGCAAAACTTGCTTTATAAAGGCTTCATTAGACCTAGTGTCTCGCCTTGGGGTACGTCAGTGTTGTTTGTTAAGAAAAAAGATGGAACGATGAGGATGTGCATAGATTACCAGCAGTTGAACAAGGTTACAATCAAGAATAAGTATCCATTGTCGAGGATTGATGATTTGTTTGATCAGCTTCAAGGTGCCAAGGTATTTTCGAAGATTGACTTGAGATCTGGATACTATCAGTACGGGCATTATGAGTTCTTGGTGATGTCATTCGGGTTGACAAATGCCCCAGCAGTTTTTATGGATTTGATGAATAGAGTGTTCAAGCCTTACTTGGATTCGTTCGTGATAGTCTTCATTGATGATATTTTGATCTATTCCCGAAGCCGGGAAGAGCATGAGCAGCATCTGAGAGTGGTCCTTCAGACTTTGAGAGATAGTAAGTTGTATGCTATGTTTTCGAAGTGTGAGTTCTAGTTGACTTCGGTTGTATTCTTGGGTCATGTTGTATCAGCAGAGGGTATTCAGGTAGATCTGAAGAAGATAGAGGTAGTTAAGAACTAGCCTAGACCCGCATCAGCTATAGAGATCCAGAGTTTCTTGGGTTTGGCAGGCTACTATCGTCGGTTTGTGGAGGGGTTTTCTTCTATTGCAGCCCCAATGACCAGGTTGACCCATAAGGGTGCCCAGTTCAGGTGGTCGGACGAGTGTGAGGCGAGCTATCAGAAGCTCAAGACAGCTTTGACTACGTTGCCAGTGCTAGTTTTTCCCACAAGTTCAGGGCCATATACAGTTTATTGTGATGCATCTCGTATTGGACTTTGTGCGGTATTGATGTAGGATGGAAAGGTCATTGCTTATGCTTCACGTTAGTTGAAGATTCATGAGAAGAATTATCTAGTTCACCATTTGGAGTTAGTAGCCATTGTTCACGCATTGACGATTTGGAGGCATTATCTATATGGCGTGTCATATGAGGTGTTCACGGATCACAAGAGTTTGCAATACTTGTTCAAGCAGAAGGAGCTAAATTTGAGGAATAGAAGGTGGTTGGAGCTATTAAAAGACTATGATATCATCATCTTATATCATCCGGGAAAGGCCAATGTGGTGGTCGATGCTTTGAGTAGGAAGTCAGCTAGTATGGGCAGTCTTTGCATATATTCCGGTCGGTGAGAGACCGCTCGCTTTAGATGTTCAGGCTTTGGCCAATCAATTCATGAGGTTAGATGTTTCTTATACCAGCCGTGTGTTAGCTTGCATGGTCGCTCGTTCTTCTTTATTGGAGCGTATACGAGATCAACAGTATGATGATCCTCACTTATGTGTCCTTAGAGACACGGTGCAGCACGGTGTTGCCAAATGGTTACATTAGAAGATGATGGGGTTTTGAGGCTACAGGGTCGAGTTTGTGTGCCTAATGTGGATGTGATTCGAGAGTTGATTTTAGAAGAGGCCCATACTTCCCGAAACTCTATTCATTCAGACGCCACTAAGATGTATCAGGATTTGCGGCAACATTATTGGTGGAGGAGGATGAAGAAAGATATCGTTGCATATGTGGCTCGGTGTTTGAACTGTCAGCAGGTACAGTACGAGCATCAGAGACCTGGTGGTTTGTTCCATAAGATTGAGATTCCTAAGTGGAAGTGGGAGCGTATCACTATGGACTTCATTTTTGGACTCCCACAGACTTAGATAAAGTTCGATGTAGTGTGGATTATTGTTGTACATTTCATTCCTGTGGCAGTCTCCTATTCTTTCGAGAGGTTAGCTAAGATCTATATCCGGTAGATTGTTCGTATTCATGGTGTGCCCGTATCTATCATTTCGGACCGAGGTACACAGTTTACCTCACATTTCTAGAGAGCAGTTCAGCGGGAGTTGGGCACACGGGTTGAGTTGAGCATAACATTTCATCCTCAGACGGACGGGCAGTTCGAGCGTACTATTTAGATTTTGGAGGATATGCTCCGAGCTTGTGTCATTGACTTTGGAGGCTCGTGGGATTAGTTCTTGTCTTTAGCGGAGTTTGCCTACAACAATAGCTACTAGTCGAGTATCCAGATGGCTCCTTATGAGGCTTTATATGGTAGGCGGTGTTGGTCGTAGGTTGGAAGGTTTGAGCCGGGTTTGGCTCGGTTTTTGGGTGCGGATCTAGTACAGGAGGCCTTGGACAAGGTCAGAATCATTTAGGATAGGCTTCGTACAAATCAGTCCAGGCAAAAGAGTTATTCCGACCGTAAGGTTCGAGATGTGGCGTTCATGGTCGGTGAGCAGGTGTTGCTTCGGGTGTCGCCTATGAAGGGTGTGATGAGATTTGGGAAGAGGGGCAAGTTTATCCCTATGTTCATTGGTCCTTTTGAGATTCTTGATCGAGTGGGAGAGGTGGCTTACAGACTTGCATTACCGCCGAGCTTATCAACCATGCATCTAGTGTTTCATGTGTCCATGCTTCGGAAGTATCACGGTGATCCATCCCACGTGTTAGATTTCAACACTGTCCAGTTGGACAAGGACTTGTCCTATGAGGAGAAGCCGATAGCTATTCTAGACCGGCAGGTTCGTCAGTTGAGATCAAAGAGTTTCCTTTTTGTTCGTGTTCAGTGGAAAAGTCAGCCTGTTGAGGCAACGACCTGGGAGTCCAAGTCCGACATGCAGAGCCGATATCCCCATCTTTTCTCCGACTAAATTACTTCCTTCTTATGTCCGTTAGAGGATGAACGGTTGTTTTAGAGGTGGAGAATATGATGATCCAAAAGGTCATCACTTGTGTTGCAAGTGAATTCAGTGTCCCGAGGCCCTAAAACCCTTTGTTTGTCTTATTTCGATATGCATGCGCAGTCTGGTCGTGTATCAGGAAAGCTATTTTTTGAAAATCTATGAAAAATGATAAGTTTTGCTTTTAAAATGAATTTAAGTTGACGTCAGTCAATATTTTAGGTAAACGGACCCGGACCCGTTATTTGACGATCCCGGAGGGGCTGTAGGAAAATATGGGACTTGGGCATATGCCCGGAATTGAATTCCGATGTCCCAAGCCCGAGAAATGAATTTTTGAAGAAAATTATATAATTGAAATTGTAAGAGCTTTTGGGAATTTGAAGGTATTGGAATATGATGGTATCAGGCCCGTATTATAGGTCTTATCTGATATTTGAGTTGAGCCCATAAAATTTGGTAAGAAAAGGATATGAAATGACATGAATTGGACCCTCTATTATTAAGAAAATGGAACTTAAGAGTTCTTGAGGTTTTTCTTTGATTTTGATACTAAATTCGTTGTTAAAGTTGTTAATTTGGCGATTTGATCGCACGAATAAGTACATATGCAATTTTTGAGTTAGTATGCATGTTTGGTTAGGAGCCCCGAGGGCTCGGGTGAGTTTCGGATAGGTTTCGAGATGTTTTACACTTAGGAAAAAGTTGCAGGTTCAGAGAAGTCGCGGGTTTCTGAAGCAAGGTCTCGCGGCTCGCTGTGGGGTCTTCGCGACTGCTGTGGGATTTATGCGGTCCGCGGTGAGCAAGGCCAAGCCTTCGCGGCCACGCTCGATTTTTTACGGTCCGCTGTGCAGCTCTGCGGCCACAAACCCTTTATGCGGTCCGCAGAGAGGGTCTGAGAGGAGTATATTTAAATGGGACTCTTCAGTTATTTTTCAATTTTCAAAACCTTGAACCATAAGAGGTGATTCTTCAAACACTCTTTCTTCCCCAAAATACTAGTAAGTGATTTTTAACTAATTTCTTTCACTCCTTAACTTCTTTTTACAAGATTTCATCCTAGAATCTAGGGTTTTCATGGTAGAATTGGGAATTTTGGGTGAAACCTAAGAATATTAAAATTTGGGGATTTAGACCTCAAATTGAGGTCAGATCTCAAAACCAATTATATATTCGAGCTCGGGGGTGAATGGGTAATCGGGTTTTGGTCTGAATTTCGGGTTTGGACTAAGCGGGCCTAGGGTCGATTTTTGGCTTTTTTGGGAAAAATCACTTGGAAACCTATTTTCATGCATTAGAATTGATTCATTTAGCATTTATTAATATTATTAAATAAATGGTGACTAGATATAAGCGAATTGGAAGTGGAACCAAGAGGTAAAGTGGTAGTTAAGGATTGATTGTGTTCGTGGCTTTGAGGTAAGTATTTGGTCTAACCTTAGCTTGAGGGATTAGGAGTCATGTCTTATTTGCTACGTGTTAATTGTTGAGTATGACGTATAGGCATGGTGACGAGTATTTATACGTTGATGTCAAGCATGCCCGTGAGTCTTATACTATGACTAATGTGACTCCATTTGTAATGTTCATACTTTATATGATGATTCCTTTTGTTGAACAAGGCTTGTGGAAGTATTATTGGTAATTGAACATTGAAGAGCGTTGGCTCAGGTTGTAAAATGATTTGTGGAAGGATTATTGGCAACTGAACATTTTAGAGCATTCGCTCAAGTTGTAAATTGAGTTGTGAAGTAAATATGGAGATGAGAAGAGGTTTATGATATTGTCTCCCTTGCCGGGATGTTATTACTTTTGATGTTATCTCCCTTGCCGGGATGTTATTGTTTTGATATTGTTTCCCTTACCGGGATATGGTTGTTATACTATTG
This sequence comes from Nicotiana sylvestris, assembly GCF_000393655.2. Taxonomy (NCBI): domain Eukaryota; kingdom Viridiplantae; phylum Streptophyta; class Magnoliopsida; order Solanales; family Solanaceae; genus Nicotiana; species Nicotiana sylvestris. Next base: position 93,138,444 of record NC_091061.1, read on the forward strand.
TTCCCTTGCCAAGATTTTACTGTTATTTTATTGATTCCCTTGCCCTTATTGCTTTGTGGTTGTTGTTTGGCTAAGGAAGAGTGTTAAAGCACGAAGGGTGATGCCGTGTATGATATTTGTGAGAGAGTGTTAATGCACGAAGGGTGATGTCGTGCCGTTTTTGTAAGGTTAAAGCACGAAGGGTGATGTCCTGTCGCACGATGTACAATTCTGTGCCATGATATGAGTGATAATACACGAAGGATCATTCCGTGCCATGTTTATGTGAGGTAAAAACACGAAGGGTGATACCGTGCTAAGCTTATTGATTTCATGGTGAGGACGAGAGTAAAAGCACGAAAGGTGATGTCGTGCACTTGTCTTTTATTTCGGATTCTTGTTGATAATTGAATTTTGGTGTTCCTTATATTTATCTGATGTTCTTCTGTTATTACTTGATGTTCCCCGCAACATGTTTCCCCTTTCTATCCTTAACTGTACATTTCTGCCTTTATTTTCACTGTATATGAATTAAATGCACAGGTTTATTTGGTAGTCTGGTCCTAGCCTCGTCACTAATTCACCGAGGTTAGGCTAGGCACTTACCAGCACATGGGTTCGGTTGTGCTGATACTACACTCTGCACTGCGTGCAGATCCTGGTGCTGCAACTTTTGGACCGCAGTGAGGGTGCTGTCTTTAGTCCATTCAGGCGACCCAAGGTAGTCCTGCAGGCGTCCGCAGGCCTTGGCGTCTCCTTCTATCCTTTCATCCTGTTTCATTTATGTATTTCAGAAACAGCGTTGTATTTATTTTTCGGACCCTTATTTGTAGTATTCCTAGATTGTATGTGAAATTGTGACACCAGTTCTGGGTGGTTTATGTTTAAGGATTTGTATTAGAAATATTTAAAATGGTTATATTTTGTTCTTCCACTTACTAAAATTCCACTGTTTACATATGTTGGTTCTTAATTGTTAAAGGGTTAAAATGGGAAAAAGGTAATTAATACAAATGGTTGGCTTGCCTAGCTTTCACTAGTAGGTGTCATCATGACTCCCGAGGGTGGAAAATCTGGGTCGTGACAGCTCCTGAGAATGTGCTTTGACTACAGGAATTTGAAAAAGGTTACCATCTAGAATAAGCATCCGCTACCGAGCATTGATGATTTATTTGATTAGCTTAAGGATGCTAGGGTAATCTTCAAGATTGACTTGAGATCGAGGTATCATCAGTTGAATATCAGGGCTTCAGACATTCCTAAGACAGCTTTAAAGACCTATTATGGGCATTATAGGCTTTTGGTGATATCTTTTTGTTTGACTAATGCCCCAGTAGCATTCATACATTTGATGAATTGAGTGTTTCAGCCTTATTTTGATTCTTTTGTCTTAGTGTTCATTGATTACATCTTGATTTATTCCCATAGTAGGGAGGAGCACGAGCGGCATTTGAGGACAGTGGTTCAAGTTTTGAAGAAGAAGAAGAAGTTATATGCCAAGTTCTCTAAGTGTGAATTTTGGTTAGATTCAGTGACATTCTTAGTTCGTATGGTGTCTATTAAGGGGATTAAGGCGGATCCGAAGAAGATTAAGGCAGTCAAAGTTTGCCCAAACCTTCTACGGCTACGGAGATTGGGAGTTTTTTGGGTTTCACTGGTTACTATCGATGCTTTGTGGATGGTTTCTTGTCTATTGCATTTCCATTGACTAAGTTGACTCAGAATGGTGCTTCATTTAGGTGGTCTGACGAGTGTGAGTAGAGCTCTCAGAAGCTCAAGATTGCTTTAACTACAGCTCCAGTTTTGGTATTTCCTTCAGGATCGGGGTCATATACGGTATATTGTGATGCTTCGCATATTGGTCTCGGGTGTGTGTTGATGCACGAAGGTAGGGTGCTTGCTTATGCTTCGCGTTAGTTGAAGCCCCATGAGAAGAACTATCTGGTGCATAATTTGGAGTTAATAGCTATTGTACACACACTTAAGATTTGGAGGAATTAATTATATGGCGTGTCTTGTGAGGTGTATATAGATCATCGGAGTCTTCAGCCTCTATTTAAATAGAAAGATTTGAATATGATGCAACCCAAGTGGTTGGAGCTGTTGAAGGATTATGATATCACTATTTTCTATCATCTAGGAAAGCCAATGTGGTTGCAGGTCCCTTGAGTAGGAAGGCAGAGAGCATGGGGAGTTTATCATTCATTTCGACTGTGGAGAGACCTTTAGCTATGGATTTTCAGGTGTTGTCCAATAGATTGGTGAGGTTGGATATTTCGGACTCAAGTAGAGTCCTTGCTTGTGTTGTATCTCAGTCATCCTTGTTTGAGTGCATTAAATATCGCTAGTATGATGATCCCCACTTGCTTGTCCTTAAGGGCATGATGCAACACGGTGATGCTAAGGAGGTGACTAATGGTGATGATAGAGTATGGAGACTTCATGGTCAATATTTGGTTCCTGCTATCGATGGATCGAGAGAGTTGATTCTTGAGGAGACTCATAGTTCAATGTATTCTATTCATCCGGGAGCTATGAAGATATATTGTGACTTGAAGCAACATTATTGGTGCAGGAGGATGAAGAAAGACATTGTTGGGCACATTTTTAGATATTTGAATTGCCAGCAGGTCAAGTATGAGTATTATAAACTTGGTGGTTTACTTCATAAGATTGATATACCGGAGTGAATGTGGAGCGCATTACTATGGACTTTGTGGCAGGTTTGCCAAGGAATATGAGGAAGTTTGATACCATTTGGGTCATTATTTATCGGTTGACCAAGTCGGCTCATTTCATTCTGGTCATGACTTCCTACACTTCAGAGCATATGGCTATGATCTACATTAGGAGGATTGTTCGCCTTCATGGTATACCTATTTCTATAATCCCAAACTGTGGCACTCAATTTACTTTGCACTTTTTGAGGCCGGTCTAGTGTGAGTTTGGCACACAGGTTAAGTTGAGTACTATAAATTTACCCTCAGATGGAGAGGTAGTCCGAGCAATCCATTCAGATCTTGAAGGACATGTTGAAGGCATGCACTATTGATTTTGGAGGCCAGTGGGACCATTTTCTAACTTTAACAGAGTTTGCCTAAACAACATCTATCAGTCGAGTATCTACATAGCTCTATATAAAACCTTATATGGGAGGCAATGTCGTTCTCCGGTTGGTTGGTTCGATCCTGATGAGCTAGGTTTATCGGGAATAGATTGGGTTCGTGATGCTATGGAGAAGGTGAAGCTGATTTAGGAGAAGCTACGCATAGTCCAGTCTATGCAAAAGAGTTGTGCGGATTGGAAGGTTCGTGATGTAGCTTACATGGAGGATGAGAAAGCTCTTCTTGGTGTTTTTCCCATGAAGGGTGTGATGAGGTTTGGAAAGAAGAATAATTTGATCCCAAGGTTTATTGGTCCTTTTGAGGTGTTGGAGAGAGTTGGCAAGGTTGCTTATAGAACTGCTTTGGCTCCTAGTCTTTTGATAATTCATCTGGTGTTCCATGTTTTTATGCTTCGGAATTATCACAAAGATAAGTCTCGTGTTTTGGAATTCCATATAGTGCAGTTGGATGGAAATCTGGCGTATGAGGAGGAGCCGATGGCCATTTTGCATCGGCAGGTTCGAAAGCTTAGTACTAAGGAGATCGCGTCACTGAAGGTGCAGTAGAGAGGTCAACCATTAGAGGAGGCGACTCCGAGCATGATATGTAGAGAAACTATTCTCACCTTTTTGGCATTTGAGGTATGACTCTAAACATATTCGAGGATGAACATTTGTTTAAGAGGGAGAGAATGTAACGACCCAGCGAGTAATTTTATGTATTAGAGCCCTGATTCCCCATTTGATGCTTCCCATGTGCTTTGAGGTTATTTTATGACTTGCGGGGATGGTTGGTTTAGTTCTGGAAGGCTGCACAGTGAATTGAATACTTAGTTCTATGTTAGAAGCTTAAGTAATAAGAGTTGACCAAGATTTGACTATTGTGTGAACGACTTCAAATTTGTGTTTTGATCATTCCAATATTTTTGTATGGTAATTTTGGATGTAGGCGTATGTCCGGACTTGTATTTAGAGGTTCCTAGAATGATTTAGCTCTATTTGCTGAAAGTTGGCAATTTTACAGTTTAGAAAATCCATAAGTTTGACCTTGAGTTGACTATGAGGATATTGGGGTCGGATTGTTATTTTGGGACATGAAATAGGTCTGTTTTATTTTTTGGTACTTGTGTGCAAGGTTTAATTTCAATTCGAGTTTGTCTGGTATGAACCGGACACTTGGTTGTGAATATTTAGAGTTCATAAACTTGAAGGCTTGCATGATGTGTTTTGGTGTTTAATTCTTGGTTATGGATGTTATTTTGATGTTTTCAGCTTATGAGCAAGTTCGTATGCGATTTATGTACTTGTGTGGATATTTGATGAGGGACATAAGGGGTTCGGGTGAGTTTTGAATTGATTTTTTGGAGTTAAGGATTTTCTAGTACTGCAGACCTCACATTTGCTATGGTTTGATTGCATTTGCAAAGGTCCGCTATTGCGTACTTTTGACTGCATTTACACTTATTGGATGAAAAGTCCATATTTATATCTGTTGCCGCAATTGCAACATCCATATTTCCAAAGAGGAATCCGAATTTTCGACATTAGGTCTATTTTTGATCTTCTTGTTTGCATTTGCGATGACTGCTGCTTAGGGGCCATGTTCGCATTTTCGAGCCCTTCTTCACATTTTCAAGGGTCGCATTTGCAAACCCTTTGTCGCAAATGCGACTTCTGCAACTGGTTTTAATGAGCCAATTTTGGGACTTAGACCCATTATCTCATATTTTGAATCCTAGACTTGTAGAGAGGCAATTTGTGAAGAGGATTTTCATACAAGGCTTTGCAGTAAGTAATTACTACCTTATTTTGATATTATATCTTATTTTTCGATAGATTATTATACCTAGATTATGGGATTTGGAAGAGAAGTTTGGGGGTTTTGACTATGTTTTGGAAAAATAAAAAATTGAGTCGATTTGGACTAGGTTTTAGAATCTAATCATATATTTGGACTCGTGGGGCTATGGATAGTCGGGATCTACCCCTTGACCTGGGTTTTGGCCATATAGGTCCAGGATTGATTTTTGTTGACTTTTTGGAAGTTGGTTAAATATTGAAACTTTATTATTTGGAATGATTCCTATAATATTGTGTGATATTATTGAATTATTTTTTGCTAGATTTGAGCCAGTCGAAGGTGTTCTTTTAAGAAAAGGGCTATTTTTGAGAGTTGATTTGGGATTATTTAGGTAAGCAACTTGCCTAACTTTGTGTGAGGAAATAACATTTAGGATTTGGCCTTATTTGCCTTACTATGTTATGTGCAAAGCGACGTGTATATGAGGAGGTAAGCATGTACACGGGTGCTATGTGTGGTTCTGAACGAATTAGATCATAGGCTTCTAATGTTCCTTATCTTGATGATATACTTTATATGAAACATGATTAATCGTTTTATGATTACATGAACTTAGTTGCTGCAATTGATTTTGTTGTAGTCATATTTTATAGGTTGAACACTCATCCGCAATTTATTATTAGCATGTCCTTGTATACTTTATTGATAAATTATGAGCTTATGTCTTTTGATGATAATTTGGCATACTTCATTGTTATGATCATGACACATGTGGACATGTTGGCAGATTAATTAGGTATTGGCACAAGGTTTTTACTATGCGATTGTGATGATATTGTGGCACGAGGTTTTTACCATGTGATTGTAATGATATTTTGGCACGAGGTATTTGTCATGCGATTGTAATTATTGTATGTACGAGGTTGTTGTCGTGCAGCATGTAGATACAGATCCATGCCCTTATGGTCGCCCTCTCATATTTCTCTCTTAGTGGCGTACACAAGGATTGTTGTGATTGATTATGTGTAGAATATAAGGGTGGCATTTCATTATTGATGTTGTGTAGAGTATAAGGGTGGAATTTTATTGTTTACGAGTGGAGTATAAAGGTGGCATTTCACTGTTGAGTTCATGTGGCGGTATAAGGGTGGCATTCTTGATCATGCACATGCATTCTTTATGCTTTGTCATGTATTTAAACATGTTTTCACGTTGTTTTTAACATGTTATTCTATGCTTTTATTATTGACTTGTAGTTCCTTTGTCAAAATTTGATTTACTTGTGATGAGCTGATAACTCTTGTTTCGCTGAGTGATGGTACTGATCTATTCTATTATATCCTTGTTGCCAGTTATTTGATATATTGTACCGGTTTTTTGATTAGTGAGTATCACATGACATGAACCTCATCACTACTTCACCGAGATTAATTTTGATACATATTGAGTACATGTTGTCCCGTACTCATACCACACTTCTGCACATTTTTGTGCAAATCCGGGTGTTGGAGGTAGCGGATTTTTAGAGTGAGTTCTTTGTTGATCGAGAGGATTCAAGTTAGTTTTGCATGACCGTCGCAGTCCCTTTCCTTATTTTGATACTGTCGTTTTCGCATTCAAATAGTGTTGTATTTTTAGAGATTTGTTTTATATATTCGATTTAAAGCTCATGACTCTGTACTACCTAGTTTTGCGAGTTATGTCGTGTATTGCCGTTTTGGCTTATATTCATCACTATTTCCGTTGTTTATGATAATTTAGACTTATTATATTATCTTCTGGTGATGTAAGGTTGTTGATATGATTGGCTTACTTAGTCTTGAAGGTTAGGTGTCGTCACGGCCATTTGATGGGATTTGGGTAGGGGCACACCAATTCTTACTTAAATGCATGAATCAAGCCTATATGTACTATACATTTCTATTTTATAGATTATAGAATAGGGAGTTGACTTTTTTAACCCCATGTGTCCCTTATTGTGGGCTATTAGTCACAGTGGAAATAAAGTCGACATATGACAAGACCATTTTGACGTCCATAATACCTTTATAAGTGACTCAACATAAAAACAAGTACTTCAATTCATTCCTCCGTAGAATAATGGAACCTCAAGTTAGCTCAAAAATGAAAATAGTGCTTCTAGTTTTAAACTGCATATTTCTAGCTGTAGGAACCTGTGGTGGCCCTTTGGTCATGCGCCTTTACTTCATCAAAGGAGGCAAAAGAATTTGGCTATCAACCTGGCTACAAACTGTTGCTTGGCCAATAAATTTCCTCCCTTTAGGCATCTCCTACTTCTATAGCCTCAAAAATATCAACGACAATAACAATAATAATACGAAGGTCATTCTGATGACTCCCCGGATTTTCGTGGCCACTATAGGAATCGGAGTCCTACAAGGATTTGGTAACTATTTCTACTCTTATGGCACAGCTAAATTGCCTGTTTCGACTAGTGGACTTCTATTTGCTACGCAACTTGCTTTCACCACCGGTTTTGCTTTCCTCATAGCGAAGCTGAAGTTCACTTCTTACTTAGTCAACGCCGTCATTTTGTTGACGATTGGTGTAGTGCTTTTGGCGCTACACTCTGGAGGTGATCAACCAGAGGGAGAGACAAAGAAAGAGTATATTTTAGGGTTTATCATGACCCTGGCAGCTGCTGCTTTGTCTGGGCTTATTTTTCCTTTGGTAGAGTTGATTTACAAAAAGGCACATCAAGCTATTACTTACACACTTGTGTTGGAGTTTCAGACAGTGTATTGCTTTGTTGCCACCATTGTTGCAACAATCGGAATGATCATTAACAAGGACTTTCTGGTATCTCTCTTTCTCTTTCCTCAATTTGAATCCTCTCCATTTGCGTTTTGTCCATTTATTACTCCTCTGCAATTTTACGCGGCATAATTTACTTTGGCACGTAATTTAAAAAAGAAAGAAAGATTTTTAAAATTTGTAATTTTAATCATGTTACTATCTGCGGGCTAACAATAAACTTTTGAAACTTATATCTTTAAATACGTCAAAACATTTATGTGATGCTGTAAGATTTTTGAAACTTATTGTTTTAAATATATCATAACATTTTTGTTGCTATAAATATTATCAAAAGTAAAATATGAAGTTTAATTTCAAAACTAACAGAAGGACCAGTAGATAATTGTTTGGTTTTAAAGTAATTTACTAGTATGAGTTTAAGTTTCATGCACTAATTACATAAAATAATGTGTAGTTTTAAGGTAATTTCATATAAATTTGATCATTTAAAATGTAATTTCATGTAAACATATATGATAAGAATTTAATTGTTAACATGATAAAAATAGTAGATAACATACTATAATTGATGGTTAAAAATATCTTGCGGGCAATTTCAAGGGAAGCAAAAGCAATTGAACTTGGAGAAGGGAGATATTATAACGTGATAATATGGAGTGCAATAATTTTGCAGTTCTACTTCTTAGGCACCATTGGAGTCATCTATTCTGCTTCTTCTTTGGTGTCTGGAATTTTGATTTCCGTTCTACTACCTGTAACGGAAATTTTAGCTGTTTTTATCTACGGTGAAAAGTTAGTGCAGAAAAAAGAGTTTCTCTTGCCCTCTCTCTATGGGGATTTGTTTCATATTTTTATGGTGATATTAAAGAAAGCAAGAAGAAAGAAAAACAATCTCCGGAAACAGATATGATTGATAGTAAAACTTGTACTCCGTGATCGAAGAGAATGGTTATTGTCAAGACTATTACAAGTCTACACTCCGTGTTTATATCAAACTAGTGTACTTTACCATGATTAAGTAATAAATAAGGTGAAGATGTACATTAATTAATACTACTTTGGTGTTAAAAAAGTATGCATACGAATAAATTTTTACCAACTATATGATATATTGGAATTTGTTTAGGTACTTATAAGAAAAATGGCTGTCGCCTTTCAAGGATTATTTTGTAGACTCAAAGTTCTGTTTCATAAATAATGACTTAGATCAGACTCAAAGTATAATGTTCGGTAGTAAGGACGAAGTACAACAAATGACTCCTGATAAGTCCGTCAAGCTAAGGAATTGTGATGGACGGGGGAAAATAGCTAACCGGAGAAAAGAGGTTAATTGAATCCCTTCGTTGAAAAAAAGATATAGGGCAAAATGATTTCTTGTGGTATATATGTACTGATGAATCTCCCTAACAAAACTGACATTTTTGTAAAGAGTCAAAGCGATTAAAATATTGTTTTTAGTCATAACTACAAATTTTATGCATGACATTCTAATATATTTAGTGAATTCCCTTCTATGAATTTCTGGCAGTCGAGTAGTTGAGTTCACCATGATGATTTTTAAAGTTCAAGTGATAGTTTTGAAAGAGGACTACCGACTACGTTACGTTTCTCAACAGTAGGTTAATAGGATCGCACGGAAGGTCGCCTAATCATCAACGAATTAAAAATAAGAATTTTGGTGAAAATCATAAATTTCAAAGTTTAACTGCGCTATTTGTGTCTTGAATCTATATGAATCCTAATTATGTCAGATTTCATAGTAGTTTTGGAAAATCGTTATTTGTATGTTTAGGAAAACTATTATTTTAAAAGCTATTGTCCTTGTAGGTTTGAGAAACCTCCTTGTGGGTTCTTTAACCAAGTTATATTGCTCCCTGGTTTTTGGGTCACTATCGCCTTGTCATCTTTTGCCATGGAACCTTAGTATCTTTCTGAATAATGTCCCAGAGTGCTAAGTCTTCACCTTCCAGAAAATCACGTTTTTCCCACCATCCATAGTGCTTTCTATTAAATAATGATGGCCTTGTGGATGATTTTCCTCCTTGAACAAGGTATACATTCCGTGCTTTTAATCCAACTCAAGCCTAAGAAACTTATTCAATGGTCACCGCTAATCGCTTTTGGTCCCAAATCTTTGGAGTTACTTTTTCCAATAAACGTTAGTTATATTTTTTTTATGTTATTTATACCAGTAACCGATTTATGGATGAGTGCTCTTGGAGTAGTCGGTCTAGCCCTGAACCTACGTGCCTATGACTTTGTTTTTCAGGAAATTCGTGCAACGGAAGATCCTGAATTTGAGACTTTCTATACCAAAAATATTCTCTTAAACGAAAGTATTCGCGCTTGGATGGCGGCTTCTCCTTGATAGGGTGCAAGGTGTTCTACTATCGCCCTTCCTTTTTGGTTACATACGTGATGTCAAATTTAGATAGACGCAGTAACCATCTTGTGGTCCTTCCCGTTACGTTAAGGTGGGTTTCTTGAACAAATACTTTTTTTGTAGGTCCATATAAGCTATTAAATATACTGGGTAAGACAACATGTAATGCCTCAATTTCCGCCTTACCCAAACCAAAGCCAAGCGAGTTTTCTCCAAATTGGTATACCTGGTCTTGTAGTCAGTCATTTTTTTATGTTGGTAGTATATGGCCCTTTACTTCCGCCTGTCAACCATAACTACTCTGAACGTTAGGAAAGATAAGGGAAGACTTCCTAAGCGAAGTGATTGAAGGAACTTGACTTACCCGAACCGAATGATAGCGGCTTAAAGTGTTGCCTATCACGAGCAGCCTCGCTAGTTGATCGGCAGGGAGGAGCATCTCAAAGTATGGGGCAAAGGATCTTGTGTTTGAACTTTGTCTCCCCGGATCCACCACAGGTTGGGTTTGAGATCTGTGTGATGAGTGACTATCCAGCACAGTTCAGAGAGCACTTTTAGTCTGCGCTGGTGAATGGAAGCCCCCTATCAAGCAAGAAGGAAGCGTCTCTTCCCACGGCGGAGCGGATTCTTCCCCCAACTAATGAAGAGATCTTGGTGGAATTGCCACATATGAAATTGAGCACAGTTTTGCAAAGAAATAACCCACTTATTTCTCGAGAAGAGATGGGAAACATGCTCAATAAATAGTTATGAGATAAGAAATCCTGTGTTTCACTAAGATTTCGAATAGCGGTCTCGAATTCAAGTTGATTCTATTTTGACTCTTCATCTGCTTTCATATACCACTACACAATTACAACCCGTTTTTGCTCAATGGATACATAACACCCATGCTCTACCACCTGGTGCAACGGCTCCTAGTGCAACAGCAAGTACCAGTTTAACTTGGGGGGTTGATCATCTCTAATCCTTTTAAGATGTTAGCCTTCAGTTGAAAGAATATGTACGGATACCAATTGTTATTTTAGGATGCACCTAGACACAAGAGGGGAGGGTGAATTGTGTCTTACTAAAAAAATATTGCGTCTTAAAGAACTTGGGTCTTTAACCTAAGAATTATAGACACATACAGAATGTGAAGTGCAAAAATTAAACAACATCATAATTTTTATGTGAGAAACCTATTTGTTCAAGGGGTAAAAATTATGACCTACCATCATAGGATTTTTCTCAGAACTTTACTAACTTGAAAGAGTGATTTTAGGTTAACTCAATAAACCAACGGCACTAACTCTAGTACCTAAATCCCTACAATCAACCCAATTCTAGCCAAAATTTAGGTTACAACTAAATAACCAAAAGGACTAACTCTAGTACCTTAGCCCCTATAATCAACCTAATTGTAGCTACCCCTTTCAAGACCATAAACTCTTGCCTAGAAAGTTAAACATAACTCTTTAGATTTGATAATGTTATTTGTGGCTTGAATTATTTTCTTGTATTTTTAGGAAACCTATATCTGTCACTACCCAAAATATTCCACCTATTCGTGATAACACCTAATCCAATATTCTAGGTAATATGAACAATAGTCAACATAACTCAAATAAAATTCATAAAGAATCAATAAATAAAATAGCTGAGTTTCACTAAAATAACCCAAGATTAATAATACAAGTAATGAGCCACTAAAATTTTGATTTACAAAAATGATATGATAACTTCTGTCGGAATATACATAAACAGAGTATGAATCCAAAACTACTAAGGACAAGTGGTATAAATATCCGAAAAAGAGGTACATCTTCAATGCCAACTTTCGTCATCCACAGCAACTCAGTTCTAAGAGATGCACGCAAGGTGAAAAAGTGTAGTATGAGTACAACTGACCCCATGTACTCATCAAGTATCATAACCAACCTTGAAGATGTAATAGTGACAAGAATTATTCATTATACTTGCTAATAACATGTTCAATTCTTATATTCACAAGTACACGAAAATGGTGCCTTCTAATCATATAACACAAATAAGATCACATCGGTGTACAAAGAGATAATGTGCTAAGTCCTAAATCATGTAACCAACCAGCATATAGAGAAGATATGCGTCCAATATTATTAAATCATCAAATTTGCATATAAAGAAGACATGTGTGAAATACCAGATAATCCTTCATCAGTTGCATATAAAGAAGATATGCATGATTAAACAAGTCAAGCCACATGGATGCACATATAGAGAAGATATGTACCTTGTCTCATCTCATCAAGTAAGGTTGCATATAGAGAAGATATGCATAAAGGTATGTGTATATTTCTGATCTAGCATATAGAGGAGATATGTGAATAAAATATGTATACAGTCAAGAAAATTGCAAGTACAGAAGAAATGCAATAGCCAAAGAAATACTGGCTAGTTTTTCTCATAACGCATGCACATCATCGTGAGAGAAATATGAGAGGGTGAACCTAGGGGGATGTATCCTTATCCACATACTGTACAGATAACTCACGTGCCATATATAACTACCGCACGGACAACTCACGTGCTAATGTAACTCAGATCCATACGGACAACTCACATGCTATAAACCCAGCCAATATCACACAGAGAAGCATATACAAGAATACATGTACATGAACAACGGATATCAAATTACATACTCATGAACTGATATAAGTGACATGCTAAGGTCTAAGCATGTGCGAAGTGTACTACCATGGTTCAAACCAGGCGACTACGCCACATGAATAATAATTAACATATTTGGACAGGAGATCGCCGCTTGGATTTCTTCGCTCATCTTCAACATATCGGGTTTCAGTCTCATTTGCTTTGTTGAATCAATCTGATTACGTACGGTTTCTGGTTTTTGGATCAACTTTTCATTCTTGATTCCTCAGTCAAAACATCAATTAGGAAGATTTCAATTTGAGTTCTCCCTGAAGCTGACATTATTGCTTCCCATTGTTCGTTAACTTCAAAGGTTGCAACCAAGATTCTATTTATCCTCTCTTGTCTTGATATTTTAGCGTAGTTGTATCTCTTTGCCTGCCTATTTTGTTCTTGAATCTTTAGTTATCATTGCCCTAGCATTGTCAAATTAATTGCATTAGTGTTAGCTTTGCCTACTTGTTTATATTGTTATCTACCTATTACATCTTTATTTTGAATCTTTATTGCACATTTTCTTTGTAACCTTTAGTTGTAGATTATAGTCCCCTTTAGCTCTTGTATTGTATTCCTTCACCTATTTTTCTATTCTTTAGTTATGGATGATCGTTCCTTTAGTTCCTTTGTCTTATTTCTTCACCTGTTTGGCTGACCTTTAGTTGTAGATTATAGTTCTCGTTAGTTACTTTATTTTATTTTTTCACCTGTTTTGTGACGTTTGGTGGTAGATTATATTTCGGTAATTCATTTTATTTTTGTTGCTTATTTTCGGGATAGTGCTTGCGTAGTGACTCGTAGATTATAATGGCTTTGGTGAATGATGGTAGGGTAAGGTCTTGTCCTCGGAGGTGTCAGCACATAGGAGGGGGTGAGGGGGGTAATAGGCCTAAGGTAGATACTAGGCTGAGAGTGGGGTCTTGGAACATAGGAACTTTGACTGGAAAATCTGTAGAGTTAGCAAAGATTCTCGAGAAAAGGAAGATTAATATAGCTTGTGTACAGGAGATAAGGCGTGGGATAAGGCCAGTTTCAAACTTTTGTATTCTGGGAAGGTGAGGGCAGGAACGAGGTAGGTATCTTGGTTGATAAGGACCTCTGTGAACTAGTGGTGGAGGTTAGGAGGGTGAAGATAGGTTGATGACTATTAAGCTAGTTGTAGGAGGTTTTACTTTGAACATAATCAGTGTGTATGCACCCCAAGCAAGCTTGGATGAGGAAGTCAAGAGGCATTTCTAGGAGGATTGGATGAGATGGTGTGTTCTATCCCGTATGCCGAGAAGCTTTTCATATGAGGAGATTTCAACGACCATATTGGAGCAACGTCTAGGGCTATGATGATGTACATGATGCCTTTCATTTTAGAGATAGAAATGGAGGAGGAACATCTTTGCTGGACTTTGCTAGAGCATTTGATTTGATGATAGCAAACTCATGTTTCCCGAATAAAAGGAAGCACTTGGTCTCCTTCCGAAGTTCGGTGGCCGAGACTCGGATTGATTATTTACTCTACAGGAAGTCCGATACAGGTCTTTGCACGGATTGCAAGGTCATCTCGAGTGAGAACCTCTCGACCCTTCATAGGCTCCTGGTCATGGACCTTGAGATTATGAGGAAGAGAAGGAAGAAGGCGATATATAGCCAACATAGGATCAAGTGGGGAGCCTTGATGGAAGCTAAAGCGCAGGAGTTAGGGTTAAGCTGGTGACTATGGGGGCTTGGAGGAGTAGTGGGGATGCAAGCGCTATGTGGACCATGACTACGCAGTGCATTAGGAAAGCCACGAGAGAGGTATTAGGAATCTCAAATGGTTACTCTAGTGGTCACAAGGGAGACTGGTGGTGTAATATAGAGGTGCAAGGAAAAGTGGAAACCAAGAAAGTAGCGTATCTGAAGCTAGTGGAAAATGTAGACGAGGAGGAGAAGAAGGCAGTTATGGAGGTCAAGACTGCAGCTTTTAGTCATTTGTATGAGGAACTCGAGGGCCAAGGTGGGGATAAGAGGTTGTTTAGGTTATCCAAGACACGTGACTTGGACCAAGTGAAGTGCATCAAGGACAAAGAAGGTAGAGTTTTGTTGGATGATGGGCTTATCCGTCAGATATGGAAAACCTACTTCCATAGTCTCTTGAACGAAGAGGGAGACATGAGCATTGTACTGGTGATTTGGAACTCTCCGGGATTCATTGTGACTTTGGGTTTTGTAGACGGATTAGATTTGATGAATTTGAGGGGCTATGCGTAAGATGAGCAAGGGCAAAGAGACCCGGCCAGATGAAATCTCGATGGAGTGTTGGAAAAGTGCGGGCAAGGCAGGCTTGAAGTGGCTCACTAGGTTATTTAATGTCATTTTTAGAACAAAGAAGATTCCCTAAGGGTGGAGGGGAGCACGATGGTTCCTATATATAAAACAAGGGTGAGATCCAAAATTGCAGTAATTATCGGGGTATCAAGCTTCTTAACAATACTATGAGAGTCTGGGAGAGAGTGGTAGAGCTAAGGGTGAGGAGGAGTGTGTCTATTTTTGAGAACCAGTATGGGTTTATGTTGGTACGTTCGACAACAGAAAACATCCACCTTAATAGGATATTGATAGAGCAGTATAGGGAGAGAAAGAAAGACTTGCATATGGTGTTCATCGACATAGAAAAGGCGTATCATAAAGTTCCGAGGGAGGTTTTGTGGAGATGTTTGAAGGCTAGAGGTGTACATGTTTCCTACATTAGGCTGATTAAGGACATGTACTATGGAGTAAATACCCAACTGAGGATGGTGGGTGGGAACTCCGACCATTTTCTAGTTTTCATGGGGTTGCATCAGGGGTCAGCACTCAGCTCTTTTTTGTTTTCTCTGACGATAGACGTGCTGACGTGCCACATCCAAGGGGAGGTGTCGTGGTGCATGCTATTTGAAGATGATATTGTATTTATTGAAGAGATGGGAGACGGTGTCAATGCGCAATTAGAGGTATGGAGGCAGACCCTGGAATTTAAAGGTTTCAAGTTGAGCAGGACCAAGACAGAATACTTGGAGTGTAAGTTCAGTGGTGAGACTCAAGGAAGGGAAGGGAAGGTAAGGTTGGACTTGCAAGTCATCCCTTGGAGAGGAAGTTTTAAGTACCTTGGGTCTATTATTTAGGGGGAGGAGGAGATTGATGAAGATATCACACATCGTATTAGAGCGGGATGGATGAAATGGAGACTCGTTTCTGGTGTTTTGTGTGACAAGAAGGTGCCACCGAAACTTAAAGGTAAGTTCTACATAGTGGTGGTCAGACCTACAATGTTGTATGGGGCTGAGTGTTGGCCAGTCAAGATCGCTCATGTCCAAAAGATGAAGGTAGCAGAGATGAGGATGTTGAGATGGATGTGCAGGCACACCGGGTTAAATATGATCAGAAATGAGGTTATTCGCGACAAGGTGGGTGTGGCCCCTATTGAGGACAAGATGTGGGAAGCGCGGCTTAGGTGGTTTGGTCATGTGAAGAGGGGGAGCATCGATGCCCCGGTGAAGAGGTGTGAGAGGTTGATATTGGAGGGCCTACGGAGAGGTAGAGGTAGGCTAAAGAAGAGGTGGGGAGAGGTGATTAGGCAAGACATGGCACAGCTTCAGCTGACCGAGGTCATGACCCTTGATAGAAAGGTATGGAGGTCGAGGATTAGGGTAGTAGAGTAGGTAGTCTAGAGTGTTCATAACAGTAGTATTGGCACGCATTCTCGCTTTCTGTTGGTAATAAGTTTTTATGACTAACCGTTGTTTCCTTCATTGTTGATCACCTTACTATCTTGTTGATTTTATTCTGCTTTTGTATGGCTTTTAGGTATTGTCCCTTCTTGTCTATATATTCATTAATGCAGTGCTTATGCTTTCCTGAGTCGAGGGTCTATTGGAAAAACCTCTCTATCCTTACAAGGTATGGGTAAGGTCTGCATACACATTATCCTCCTGAAACCCCACGGTGTGGGATAATACTAGGAGTGTTGTTGTTGTTGTTGGACAAGAGATCAACCAATAAATAATCTCTAACATGATTCGATTAGCTCACCAACGGAGTAAAACATAACAAACATGGTAACACGAAGCTTAGCAATCAATTCAAGGCATACAATAGCTTAATTACTACCTCGAACAAGGATAATACCCTGGTGTACGCACATGGGCTCAATTCCCTCACACGTGCGCCACTCTTAGCGCGTAGCCAACACTAATAACTCAGGAAACTAGTGTATCAACTATGTTTAGGTAAGATACTTACTCAAACAAGCTAAATCAATACTCTAAAAATGCCTTTATGCACGAATTAACTTTCGTACAGCTTGAATCTAGCCAAAAGCAACTCGAAAATATCAAATAATACTATAAGAATCAAACCCAAACGATAAGGTCAAATCTTTATTCAAATATTTAAAGTCAACCAAAAAGTCAACCCGAGCCCGCACCCTAGAACTCGACAAAAATTATAGATTCTGATAACCCATTTGAATACAAGTCCAACCATACAAGTTTCATCCAAATCCGACTCCAAATCAATATTCAAAACTCAATTATTCACTTTAGAAAAGTTGTCACGACCCAAATCGATGGGCCGCGACGGGCACCCAGTACCTTACTTGACTGAGTACCAACGTAATGTACCTTTATTATTACATCATTATATACATGTGACATATGGGCCTAATAGGCTAACATAATCATTTATAAACTCAAATATAGGCCGACAGGGCCGTACAATCTTCCACGTACACGACATATGTCTACAAGCCTCTAAGAGTAATAAGTGTCACAAAGGTCGGAACAGAGTCTCGCCATACCAAACAATAGACTTCTAAATCATACTAACCAAATACGCAGCTCCGAAGCAAATGGAGCGCACCAACATCTTCTGTTGAGCTGATAGCCTACTTGGAAGGCTCTCGACCTATCTATCAGGACCTGCGGGCATGAAACGCAGTGTCCCCAGGAAAAAGGGACATCAGTACGAATAATGTACTGAGTATGTAAGGCACATAAATAAATACATAGGAGACATGGAAGACATATGGAGTACGTGACTCAACCCGTACGTCTGAATAACTTTGTAAATCATATATTACTTTCAGCGTCATGCATATGCGTATGAATGTCATGTCGTGCATAGGTATATGTTTCATAATATCATCAGCCTCTGAGGGCATCCCATCATATCATATCGGCCACTGTGGGCAAAATCATCATCGTATACCAGCTGATCAGGTGGTGGTGCGTATATAACGCCATAACCTTTCCCATATCCCATATACATATATATACATACATATATACGCGTATATAACGCCGTTTGAATACATACATATATATGCGTATATAACGCCATTTGAATACATACCCATATATGCGTATATAACGCCGTTTGAATCATATTTCAGCCACTGTGGGCAACAACATCATCATATACCAGCTGACCAGGTGGTGGTGCGTATATAACGCCATAATATTTTCCCATATCCCATATACATATATTTACATATATACGCATATATAATGTCATCTAGTCATGGGTCAGTGCACATGAATGCAGTGCATAAAAAGTACGTCAATAAAATTATTCGGAATGTCATAAGACCATTTTCCATCTGAGTAATATCATAAAGTAAACTCTTTTTAACTTTCGTATTTTTCTAAGACCCATGAACAAATTATAAAATATTATGACACATGGGAATTAAAGAACATAGATATTTCTATTACTTCTATGAGTAGAGTCACTTATGGAATTTGTGCATTTGCACGTTTCGTTCATATCGTATGGATCATGCCAAAAGAAAGAAGGGATAGCCTTAACATACCTGTTCCCAGAATTATTTGAACGAATCCGCTTCTGCGAAATATGGACAAAATTTCTTCTTCTGACAGAATAAGACGTAATTGGAACGAAATTCTTTGACTTGAATTATTTGAAATATATGTTTCTGCTTCTGAAATTGGAACCAATCTTTGCTATGAATTTTTAAATGTTGGGTGAAAATACTACTTCATTTCAACGTTTCTAGCTTCCTTGATTTTTGAACGTATCTAGTTTCCTTGGTTTCTAAATGTTCCTAGCTTTCTTGGTGTTTGAACATTTCTAGCTTTCTTGATTTGAAAACCCAAACTACAGAAATATGTCCCATTCTTTATGTCTAGTCAATTGTTTCACTAGCTAAGTCTCACTTGCTAAGGCTTAGTCATGCCTTGGTTGAATTGATACAATCCATCTGGCAGAAATGACGACATAGTCATTTCTAATTATGTGGCTTCTTGCCACGTGGGGTAGGGAGGGATAATTAATTAATTTATCCACTTATTAGTTAACCGGGGTAATATTTCGTTACCCGGTAATTAATCTATTACCCGTATAATTTAAAAATTATCTCAACTTAATTAAATACTACTCTCTTTTAACATACCTTGTACACCTTACTAATATAGCCATGTAGTACCTTGTATGACACTAGTCCATAAATGTCGGGTATTTTAGCTCGGGCCGTATTTTATCCCAAAATGCCAAACTTTGATAAAATTCGTTTTCTTAGACTTGCTCCCCCTTTCACCTTTATAAATTTACTAATTACTTACAAAATAGTATAATCCTTATAATCCCCAAATAATCTTTTCCTTGGACTAATGTCAATTACCTTATGACAAATTTAACGTAAAATACTGCAGCATGCAACATCGTCGTAACTTATTACTGTAAAGCTTAATATCATCGTAATGTAATACTGTCGAGTGCAATATTGTCGTAACTTAATATTGCAGGACGTAATATTGACATAATATTGCGGGGCGTAACATCATTCCCCCCTTTGAAACATTCGTCCTCGAATGTTGACTAATGCTCTTATCATTTTCGTAACTTATAGCTTTTGTGAATACATTAATACTCTTCTTGCCATCTAAGCAGTTGCTCTGTGAATAAATCCAAAATCTAGGGTATTCCCCCCTTTAGTCTTTTTTTTGCTCATATCATGACCTGTGGTTGAAATCTTCCTAATATTGCAATTTCTGTTACCTCCTGTCATGCAGCCTGTATGACCCTGGCTTTATAGGTGCACTTATGCGATTCATCTTTCCTTTTTCCTTTAATCTTTTAGTTAATCTCTAGGCCTTACATTGTAAATATATACAAGGCTTAATAGGATACCTCTCTGGGCCTCTATAGGTATACTGAAGTCCTTTGCTCGATACTTTGTAGAACTTGCGAATATGGCCATATCTTATTTTATAGATCTGGTTACCCATTCACATGACTTTACTACATTTACATGGGTTATACTATACTATAATTTTTTGCTTCAATCTACCTTTATTAGGTGTGCTTACCAAGTTCCCAGTTACTTTTGTTGCCTACCCTTTAGGTATAAATCTCAGTCCTTCAATGCCCCCTTCATTACCGTTCTTCTTAAGAATCATGTCCTAACCTCATGTCATACTGTGTAACTTATGTCTGACCATTGTTGATTCGCCTCAATGTTGATCGATAATCCTTTACTTGAAGACTTGAAACTTTTTACGTAATACATTATCGCTAGGGCTTACGTTGTATTGAGGAATATTTGAAGTGATTTCCATAATCATATTTCATAGTGTCTCAATGTGATTCACCTTATGAGGGTATCTTGATTTGGTTCCACCAGCGAAATATTTTTCTCCTTCTTTTCTTCTATTTTCTCTTCTTCTTTTTTTTCAAATCATTATTCAAACGAAGGCCCAAACGTCATCCTTTATCTGTCACAATTATCCCTTCATTTTATTACTAGGCCATCATTTCATTCTTTCTAAATGTTATTATTCTTAGATTCCTTTGAGTTCATTCAGGCTATACTGAACTTTCAATAACTTACAGAAACCATTATCTCTCTTGTTTTCATGGACTTAATCCTGAGGACTTATCCATTCTCGTCACCTTTTCACTTGCCTTTCCTCATTCTTACTCACGTTTTCTTAAAACTTTGTCGCTCTACCATACTTTAGCTTGCGACCTATAACTGTCCATTTATAATACTCGCATTTTTCCTTCAACTTGCTTGCACCATAAATTTTCTTATGTTATTTTGGAATGTCAAGCGATACATCACATTGTCCCCAACTCTTCTCTATTCTCTTAACTAGATCTCTCAGTACTTAGAAACCATAGGTTGGAAAACATGCCGCCGACGATGCCGCTATCATTCTCGGTTGTTGGACTCCCGTGCTTATAGCCTTCTATCCAAAATATGGACTATTCACAACTTCCTGCATTTGAGTTTCTTGTACGTTGTTCACCTTTACCTTTCTTACCTTATAATCTGGCTTTGTATTTTCTATCTCTTTTATGACCTCCCTTCCACATAGGTATAATTCACATCCATAACTTGAAGCTCTTATTATAATTCATACACCTCTGGTGCATACATAATCTAGTGGGAGCTTCGTACTCACTTCTTATGAGGATGATACTCTTCAGTTGGCTTTCATTATAGAGCTATTATAAAATATGGCTACTGTACTATCTTTCTTATACCTCTGCTACTTAAGAGTGATCCTGAGGTCTATAATTCTCTTGGTCCTTCCTGTTTTGCTTAGTCGATGTAACCCTTTAGTCTCCTTTTCTTTTTGATCAGCCTCTATGTAGGCTTAAGATATCTCCCTATCTGTGGCTTGTGGTATCAGTTATTACCTTATCCTTTCATGGGAGTTATGGAATATGCATGATACAATCCTTTAATAATTCAATCCTTTGTTTTTTGTCCTGGGCTCAATTCTTTCTTTTAACTTATACCAGAGTCTTCTATAGCTGTATGATTGTCAACAAGTATAATTCTCCAAAATCTTGAGTCTGTCCATAACGTATTAACTCTAGATCATTGATAGAATGATTCCTTTCGTTCCATCTCAGCTTTCTTTAAACGTATGCAATTAATTTTCTGGTCTTTCTATCCCTTGTTGCGTGCATACTTAACTCATCCTAGTTCCCACACATGCCAGAATTTTTGTGCAACTCATATAGTCTAGAATATTACCTTTGATCTTTCTCCCCGTTCATTAGCAACGGTAGGTGCCACTTTCTTAGGGAATGCATACAAGGTTGTTTGGAGACTTTTGTCACGCAACCATTTCCTCTTTAGGTCATTGTGCTTAGGTTGAAGCCTTCTTCCTTGTCTCTTCAACTAGTCCTTCATCGTATTACTTAGGGAAGACTCTCTGACTCCTGTAAAGTTGTGAGCGTACTATATTGTATACTCGACAGACCTTCTGATGTCCTTCCTTGCCTATACTTATCCTTAGTTACTTACTTCCACACCCTTGTGCTTGTAGGGTTGCTTTTGAAGTAATATTTTGATTGTCTTCCAGTGTCACTCTTATTTATTTCCGTAAAACTCATACGGTACCTTTAACTACCCTCACTCTTATTTGAATATATCTCCAGTATTATAATGACATTATTGCGAGGCTGAATTCTCCATGTTGGGGTATACTACATTTATCTTGCATGATATGCTGATTTGTCTGTAGCTTCTTGACTAGCCATAAATAGGCTCTCCCTGAATCAACTACTAACTACTCGTTGGCACATCCTCATGTCACTATTCCGCGAAATCTTTCTTGGGTTATTTCCTTGGTCTTAACTTACGTCTCGCACTGGCTCCTTAATTATCAATAACAGCTCGGGCAGGAACCTTTACTTCCTTTCCTTGATGTCGTTCTTACACAATATTCTTGAATCGTAGCGTATTTGTAAGATTTGGATAAGTTCCATCTCATTCCTCTTTCATTTATCGCATTATTCCTTTACCATTTTATAGTCACTAGAACCACTTAATTCTGAATTAATGCCACATCACTCCATATTCCCCCCTTTAGGGGTGTACTAAGAGTTGAAGCCACGAGGACGAGGATCTACCTATAGATGTTTTACCTCTTCATCTTTGGTGTCGTTTCTCAATATCATTGATCCTTACTCGCCTTACGGCAATTCTTCTGTACCAAGGATGACAAATTCCCTTACTCGCGAGGGTGACACTTAGCGTAACAGGCACATGCAGTCTCTTAAACTTAACTTTGCTTACATTGCTTGCTCTAGGGAAGCGTCTCCCTGAATGACTATTTTCTGAATTCATTGTGAATCTTCTTCTGTGGTCCCTTCTATTATAGCCGGAACGAAATCCAAAATTCCCATAACGCTTAGTACTTTCCAATCATTCAGTCCTTAATTCATATTTAGTTTATCTTGTTTACCAGTCCATACTAATTTCTGTTACTCTGGAGATTAACTCTCCCCTCTGGTAGTCGTGTTGGAGTCTCGAACTTATTTCTTGGTATGAGGATATAACCTTATGGCCTATACTCTTTCCTTGTCTTAAAGACCATCACCTTTCGTCTCTTTCTTCATTTGACTATAGGTTTTGTAACACTCTACCGTTTGCATCCATGTATCACACCTTATTTATAATACTTCCTTATCTCTCTTCTCATTATTCTGCTAATATTTCTGCATATCCCTTTTCTTGTGAAAACTTCAATACGACATTCTCAAGTTACTTAACTTTCTCGCTTTACTAGGGACACGAGCCACACTAAGGTAATATTTATTCCATCAAGGCTTATAGTGAATGTCTTTGTATTACTCATATCTGGTTGCGATATTTTGGAGTGGACCATCTAGGTGTCTCATAAAGAGATCTATTAGCACATTTGCAATATTCTTCGGAAATGTCAACTGACACAATCAATTCATCCATCATATCTTCTTATACTACTTTTGTTAACCCCCATAGGGCATGACTGAGATAGGTGTGGCCAATTGTACGTACATCTGTTATTGTTGAAGGTAACGCAAAATGCTTATATCTTCCTTCCTGAATGATAGTCTTTATTAACTGGGTGCCTCGTACCCTTCTTCACCTTTCTTATTTTACTTGCTAAAACTTGTGTCTAACTTTCGATTTCGTTATTCCTTTTTTTTTACCGTAAGAGTGGATAAGTATTCTTGCCATAAAGCTCCTCATCAAGAACCTTATACGTCTTAGCACATACATGATCTACTAAAGATAGTACATTTACTTATCATATGCATCATGAAAAATCGACTTCCTTTTACTCAACACTTCCACAACTATTTCTCTTCCCAACCTTCTTTCTGGATGTAGGTATCGTCTTATTACAAATAATAATAAAAAAATAATTTTGGAATTTGACTTTTATAAGTGAGCTCTACCACACGATCTAGAGTAAGAAAAAAGAGTGACAATCCTAAATGCCTTGTAGCCTCCTGCTTATAAGTGTGGTGCACGACACACCCATAAACAAGACTCTACTAGACACGGCTTGTAGACATCCCTAAGAAAGAACTTGTCTGATACCACTTTTGTCACGACTCAAACCGATGGGCTGCGACGGGCACCCAGTACCTTACTTGACTGAGTACCAACGTAATGTACCTTTATTATTACATCATTATATACATGTGACATATGGGCCTAATAGGCTAACATAATCATTTATAAACTCAAATATAGGCCGACAGGGCCATATAATCTTCCACGTACACGACATATGTCTACAAGCCTCTAAGAGTACATAGGTGTCACAAAGGTCGGAACAGAGTCCCGCCATACCAAACAATAGACGTCTAAATCATACTAACCAAATACGTAGCTCCGAAGCAAATGGAGCGCACCAACATATTCCGCTGAGCCGATAGCCTACTTGGAAGGCTCTCGACCTGTCTATCAGGACCTGCGGGTATGAAACGTAGTGTCCCTAGCCAAAAAGGACGTCAGTACGAATAATGTACTGAATATGTAAGGCACATAAATAAATACATAGGAGACATGGAAGACATATGGAGTACATGACTCAACCCGTACATCTGAATAACTTTGTAAATCATATATTACTTTCAGCGTCATGCATATGCGTATGAATGTCATGTCGTGCATAGGTATATGTTTCATAACATTATCAGCCTCTGAGGGCATCCCATCATATCATAGCGGCCACTTTGGGCAAAATCATCATCGTATACCAGCTGATCAGGTGGTGGTGCGTATATAACGCCATAACCTTTCCCATATCCCACATACATATATATACCTACATATATACGCGTATATAACGTTGTTTGAATACATACATATATATGCGTATATAACGCCATTTGAATACATACCCATATATGCGTATATAATGCCGTTTGAATCATATTTCAGCCACTGTGGGCAACAACATCATCATATACCAGCTGACCAGGTGGTGGTGCGTATATAACGCCATAACCTTTTCCCATATCCCATATACATATATTTACATATATACGCGTATATAACGCCATCTGGTCATGGGTCAGTGCACATGAATGCAGTGCGTAAAAAGTACATCAATAAAATTATTCGGAATGTCATAAGACCATTTTGCCTCTGAGTAATATCATAAAGTAAACTCTTTTCAACTTTCGTATTTTTCTAAGACCCATGAATAGATGATAAAATATTATGACACATGGGAATTAAAGAACATAGATATTTCTATTACTTCTTTGAGTATAGTTACTTATGGAATTTGTGCATTTACACGTTTCGTTCATATCGTATGGATCATGCCAAAAGAAAGAAGGGATAGCCTTAACATACCTGTTCCCAGAATTATTTGAACGAATCCGCTTCTGCGAAATATGGACAAAATTTCTTCTTCTGACAGAATAAGAAGTAATTGGAACGAAATTCTTTGACTTGAATTATTTGAAATATATGTTTCTGCTTCTGAAATTGGAACCAATCTTTGCTATGAATTTTCAAATGTTGGGTAAAAATACTACTTCATTTCAACGTTTCTAGCTTCCTTGATTTTTGAACGTATCTAGTTTCCTTGGTTTCTAAATGTTCCTAGCTTTCTTGGTGTTTGAACATTTCTAGCTTTCTTGATTTGAAAACCCAAACTACAGAAATATGCCCCATTCTTTATATCTAGTCAATTGTTTCACTAGCTAAGTCTCACTTGCTAAGGCTTAGTCATGCCTTGGTTGAATTGATACAATCCATCTGGCAGAAATGATGACATAGTCATTTCTAATTGTGTGGCTTCTTGCCACGTGGGGTAGGGAGGGATAATTAATTAATTTATCCACTTATTAGTTAACCGGGGTAATATTTCGTTACCCGGTAATTAATCTATTACCCGTATAATCTAAAAATTATCTCAACTTAATTAAATACTACTCTCTTTTAACATACCTTGTACACCTTACTAATATAGCCATGTAGTACCTTGTATGACACTAGTCCATAAATGTCGGGTATTTTAGCTCGGGCCGTATTTTATCCCAAAATGCCAAACTTTGATAAAATTCGTTTTCTTAGACTTGCTCCCCCTTTCACCTTTATAAATTTACTAATTACTTGCAAAATAGTATAATCCTTATAATCCCCAAATAATCTTTTCCTTGGACTAATGTCAATTACCTTATGACAAATTCAACGTAAAATACTGCAGGATGCAACATCGTCGTAACTTATTACTGTAAAGCTTAATATCATCGTAATGTAATACTGTCGAGTGCAATATTGTTGTAACTTAATATTGCAGGACGTAATATTGACATAATATTGCGGGGCGTAACAAAAGTTTTGCCAAAACCCCTCAATTTCTCTTTTGGATTCATAAATCAAATGTCAAAATCAAATATAGAATATTGTATAATAATCAAATCTGAGTCAAAAATACTTACCAATCCCAATGGTGAAAATCCCTTCAAAAATCGTAAAAATTTGAGCTCTCATTTTGAAAATATGATAAAATGAACCAACCCTCAAAATATAATAAAATGCTAGTGAATCTGCATTTGCAACCAGACAGTCATTTCTGCTACAACGCTTATGCGATACAAACCTCGCATCTGCGAGTATCCCTCAAAAGGCCACTCATCGCATCTGCGATGTACCAGCAGTATATGCGGCTCTACATGCGTGCAGAAGAGCAATTCCTCAGTCCGATCAAGTTCAACAGGTATGCACCTCCAACAGCAGGTGCGACTTCGCATCTGTGACCAATCCTCTACAGAGGCAGCACACCAGAACTAGCAACCCATGCAAACTTCAAAATAATCCAAAATCAATCTGAAACACACTTCAGCCCCCTGTCTGAACATACCAACTAGTCTCAAAAAATAACATGGACCTACTCGAGGCCTCAAATCATACAAAATAGCATCAAATCCATGAATCGCTTCTCAATTCAAGCCTAACGAACTTTTTCAATTTTTCAAATTCTAAACTTACATCGAACATGTCCATTCAACTTGGAATGACCCCAAATTTTGCACACAAGTCATAAATCACCATACGAACCTATTTTAAGGATCAGAATCCCAAATGAATGTCAATAACCACAACGTAAACTATGGGTCAAACCTATCAACTCTCCAAACCTTCAAGCTTTCAACTTTTGGCAATTAGCCACGAAATTATTTAGGAATCCCCTAACCTAAATTTGGGCATATGCCCAAGTCCAAAATCACCATCTGAAACTAACGGAACCATCAAAACTCTGATCTGAGGTCAAATATAGAACAGTCAAACTGAGTCAACCCTTCTAACTCAAAGCTTCTAAATTAAGAATCATTTTTCCCAATGAATCCTGAACAACTTGAAAACCAAAACTGGCCATACATGCATGTCATAAGACATCATATGAAGCTACTCAAGATCTTAAACCACTGAACGAAATGCTAATGCTCAAAATTATCGGTCAGATCATTATATTCTCCCCCACTTAAATATATGTTCGTCCTCAAACTTGCCAAGAGTCATTATAAAGCCATTAAATCACAGTATAATCACACCATACACATTACTATGGGTGGTCCCACGCCACCCCAATCCATATAGTCGTCAACACAACTTAACTGAAGATTCTTTCTTCAACCTTAGTCCGTAAATCGTAGAATCGGATCTCCAACATCAAGAATTCATTATAAGACTCGATCCATGCATCTATACAATGTATAAATCTAAACAAGTTGTATCAAGCCATAATCATATCCCAGGATACAATTACATGATATACTACATAACTCAGATACTTAGAGCATTAACTTCCGACCACCAAAGCTGGTCAATAACAAACCCGGTACCGATGATATACCTCATATCAAATAAAACCTTGTTATGAACCTTCATACACTACCAAGGATGAAAGAAACATGTATAAACTCATAACCACTCATCAGATCATCAAGTCGTGGAGCTCTCTCGCCCGCTAAAAACCATAGACAAATTCTAAGTTGGTTACTAACATCACTCTTCCAAACATACCTTAACCAGATCTAATAGCTCAAATCCTAGGTCCAAAAATCTCATTTTACACAGTGCAAGCTACTCGATTGGCATGCCACACCAATGACACCTAGAGCTACATATGATGCAAATTGTGCACCTCAAGCCACAACTCAAATATAACCGATGATGAAAGGGGAATCAAAAGAGAGAACCATCCTGCAAACTCAACAGATACAATCACAAATCACAATGCTAAGAAACCATCTCACAAAGGAGAAACAAAACACATGAAATAAGCACAAAGAATCATATTCTAGCATAACTCCGCTGCGGTGCGTGACTCAATACAAACACACCGGACCATATGGAATACCTCAAGCCATGATGCTCACAATAAACAACCATATACATAATAACAACAAACACGCGAAGTACATGACCATGACAATGGAGAAACGGATAGCACAATATACCGCAGACACAAAAATATAACCAAGGCACAATCGACTATTCAATACCCCAAGAGCCATGTTACTCGAATTTTGCCACAACGCCCAAATAGAATCACATCATGTGTCTAAATAATCAACAGTCTCACAGCCCGTCCTAGCATTAAAGAGTAGCACAAGAAACATATTAAAACATGAATAAGATCAACTCTAGCCGATGACACACCCCCAACAATAGTTATGCTAAGTAAACAGGCCTAATCCGATGTAGAATACACATTCTTATTGGGCCTACCAATGGGCCGCTAAATCAATTAAGATCCTCCCAAAATAGGTAAATAACCTTCCAAAGATCTACAGTAACCTATCCATAACACATGCCATCAGCTGTCTAACTCAAGTCATATCTTCATAGTCCACAATCAAGGAATAGTCCGCCTCTGAGAACTCCTAGTATCAAATTCCCAAGAATACAAGAATCTCCACATTCGATCCCAACTCTACCACTTAAATGACTGAACCATCCCCTATACACAATCATCTCACAAGAGACACTCCCGTGAATCTTCTACGCCATGTAGCAAAGCTTGAACATTAGCAGCCAGTAACCAGGCGAATTGTGTAATACTAATCCAACATCCTCAACTCAAAACACAATGCGCCTTTCTGAAATACACACCCTCTTCACATGATACCAAATAGTCCCACCATTCTTCTAAACATCTTAAAACGACAATGTTGTCTAGAACTCATGACCTACTCTTAGAAACAGAATCGCAACCTTTAACATGCAAACCTCAATCCCACGCGTCGCCCGCATCTATCATGCCATCATATGAAGACACGAGAATCCCATCATCATCTCACCTTGGAACCTGACAAAACTCACAAATTCTAATAAACCATTCGAATACTAGTCCAACCAAATAAGTTTCATCCAAATCTGACTCTAAATCGGTGTTCAAAACCCAATTATTCACTTTAAAAAGTTTCGCCAAAGACCCTCAATTTCTATTTTAGATTCATCAATCAAATGCCAAAATTAAAGCTGGAATCATGTATAACAATAAAATTAGAGTCAAAAATATTTACCCCAATCCCAATGGTGAAAATCCTTTCAAAAATCGCCCAAATTTGAGCTTTTGATCTGAAAATATGATAAAATGAGCCAACCCTCGAAATATAACAAGCTGCCAGTGAATTCGCATTTGTGCCCAAACAGTCACACCTACGACACCGCTTCTTCTTCAAATCTCCCATCTACAAGTATCCCTCAATAGGCCGATCATCGCATCTGTCGCATACCAGTTGCATCTGCGGCTTTGCATATGTGGCTCCTCAAGCGCAGAAGAGAAAATTCTCAGTACATCCAAGTTTCGCAGGTGCGCACCTCCAACCGCAGGTGCAACTTCGCATCTGCGACCAATCCTCGGCAGATGCGGCACACCAGAAGCAGCAACTCGTGCAAATTCTTAAATAATACAAAATCAATCAGAAATACAATCGAGCCCCTTGAGATCCCATCTGAACATACCAACAAATACCAAAGCATAATACAGGGCTATTAGAGTCCTCAAATCCCACAAAATAACATCAAAACCAAGAATCGCATCTCAATTCAAGCATAACGAACTATTTCAAATTTTCAAATTTCAAACTTACGTCGAACACGTTTAAACAACTGGAAATGACCCCAAAATTTGCACACAAGTCATAATTCACCATAAAAACCTATTCCAAGACTTAAAATCTCAAACGGATATCAATAACTATAAAGTCAACTATGGGTCAAACTTATCAACTCTCCAAACCTTCAAACTTCCATTTTTTAGCAATTAGCCTCAAAATCATCTAGGAACACTGTAACTCAAATTCAGGCATACGCCTAATTTCAAAATCACCATCCAGAACTAATAGAACCATCAAAACTCCGATCCAAGGTCAAATACAGGAAAGTCAAACTCTGTTAACCTTTCCAACTTAAAGCTTCTAAATGGAAAATCATTCTTCCAAATTAATCTTGAACTACTCGAAAACTAACACCGATCATACACGCAAGTTTTAAGATATCATATGAAGCTACTCAAGACCTCAAACCACCAAACAGAATGCTAATAGTCATAATAATCGGTTGGTAATTACATAATCCCTATAGATTTTGGAAAATCCATTGTTCTAATAAATTTGGGAATGGAAAACTTATTATCCTTGTCAAATTGAGAAATCTTTCTCTTATAGGATTGGGACTATTTGGGATCTATATATAAAGGTTGTAGTAGGGAATTCTATAAATTTTATTATGTTTTTCTTATCATTCATAATGAAAAAGTATCTTACCTTCTACCCCGAGGATTAGCCTTAGCCGAACCTCGCTAAATTCTTGTGTTGATTTTTCTTCTCTATTTGCTTTCTGTGTGATGGTGTTATGGTTAACCCACAATTTTGAGCAATAATTAGTATCATAGCGAGTTTTGGGTTTCTACATATAATCTAGGGTTAAGATGTCTTCATCATATTCAACAAAGTACAAAGTAGAGAAATTTGATGGAGGTTCTAGTTTCAAATTGTAATGATTAGGATCAAATCGCCCCTAGTGTTACAATGATTATAGAAGGCAATTGATAAGGATTTTCCTAAATATATGAAAGAGATAGAGAAGGCATACATGAACAAGAGGGCTTTGAGTACGATCTTCATGATCGCTATAGATAGCGTTCTTCGAAAAATTACTTAAGAAACTTCTGCAGCAACAGTTTGGAAGAAGCTGGAAGATCTGTATTCTAAGAAATCATTGGCAACCCGCCTCAACCTAAAAAAGAGGTTACACAATCTTCATACGAACAAAGGTACACCTGTTAAAACTCACCTTGATGATTTTAATTCAATTATAATGGGCTTGAAGAATGCGGATATCAAAATTAAGAGTGAGGATCAAGCCTTGATTGTATTATGTTATTTACCACCGTCCTATGATACTTTTGCTAATACATTGCTATATGGGAAAGACATTATTTCACCAGAAGATGTTAGTAATGCATTAAAATCTAAAGAGTTGAAAAAAGCTTTCCAGATAGTAGAATTGAGGGAGAGGGTCTTGTGAGTAGAGGAAGAACATAACAAAAGGACTTTAACAGGAAAAAAAGTCAACCATCAGCTCGAAGTCTAGAGAAAGAAAGCAGAACTGTTATGAGTGCAGGGAGCAAGATCACTACAACAGATTGTCCTAAGCTGAAAGAGAAAAGAGGGAAGCATAAAGTAGATATTTCTGCAAATATTGTTAACACTTGTAGTAGTTCTGATGATAGTGACTATGTAGGTAAAGTTTGTGCCGTGAGTTCTAGTCATGGGCATAATTCCTAGGTTCTTTATTCGGGTGCAACTTTCCATATGTGTCTACACAAGAATTAGTTTGCAACTTACAAGCAGATGAGTGAGACCGTCTATATGGGAGATGATAATCCATTACCAGTAGAGGGGATTGGTAACATCTAATTGAGAATGTTTGATGGAACTATCAGAAACATTGAGTGTTGGCATGTTCCTCGGATAAAGAGAAATTTGATTTCCCTTTCGACTTTGGAAGATCAAGGGTATAAGTTCCAATTCGAGAATGGAATACTTAAAGTGTGTAAAGGCTTCATGTTAATTATGAAGGATAAACTATATTCTAAATTGTATCATCTTCAAGCCAGTGTAATTGAAGGGGAAGATGTTGTAGCTTCTGGAAAAAGGTGAGGTGAATCAGTCTCAGTTATGGCACTTGTGACTTAGTCATATGAGTGACAAAGGATTTTCTTTGTTGAGCAAGCAGAATTTGTTGGATGGGTACAAATATTAAGTTTTGAATTTGTGTGAGAAATGTCTTTTGGTAAACAAACAAGGGTAAGATTCAGCAAGAAGGCAGAGCACAAGACTAGAGATAAATTAGATTATATACATTAAGACATATGGGGTCCAAACAGAATTTCCTCCAAGAGTGGTGCCAAGTATTTTATGACTTTGATTGATGATTACTCAAGGATAGTGTGAGTGTATTTTCTAAAAATAAAAGATGAGGCACTTTTCACATTTGTTAAATGGAAGATTTGTGTCTGAGAGGCGGACGGAAAGAAAAGTTAAGCGTCTTTGGACTGATAATGGGTTGAAATTTTGCAATTCTGAGTTAAATAATCTCTGCAGCATAGAGGGCATATTAACAATTCGCACTTGTGTCGGAACACCACAATAGAATGGTACATTAGAACGTATGAACAGAATGTTTTGTGATAGGGCATAAAGCATGTTTTCACACTCATGTGTTAGCAAGGATTTTGGGGATGAAGCAATCAATACAACTTATTGTTTGATCACATATCTCCATCCACAGCTATTGAGTTAAAAACTCCTTTTGAGGTATGATCCGGTTCGTATGCTCATTATTCAAATTTGAGGATATTTGG
This sequence comes from Nicotiana sylvestris, assembly GCF_000393655.2. Lineage (NCBI taxonomy): Eukaryota > Viridiplantae > Streptophyta > Magnoliopsida > Solanales > Solanaceae > Nicotiana > Nicotiana sylvestris. The sequence continues at coordinate 93,171,320 of NC_091061.1, forward strand.
TTGTCTTGCTTATACTTATGTGAGGGATGGAAACCCTGAGTCGAGGGAATTCTAGGGTATGTAACTGGAGTGAAAGGTTATAGGTTGTGGTGCACAGATGAAATAACTCCAGGTTAATTATCAGTAGGGAAGTGTCATTCAATGAATCTACCCCACTGGACAGTTAGAGGAAGAAGGCAATATTAGAAACAAATCATAGTGTCAGTGACCGCATAGATCTAGAAATGAATCTCCAATAGCTAGACCTAGTAGTTTTATAGTAGATGAAGCGGAGGAGGTGTAAAATCTTGATCAAGATTATAATATAAATGCACATGAGAAACATCAACCATATAGCATTGCAATAGGTAGAGAGAAAAGAGTGATCAACCGACTGCAAAGGTTTGTAAACGTAGCTGATAGGAATCTTCTTAGATATACGAATCCTATGGGATATGCTTTGTCAGTTGCAGAGACCGTTGATGCGTTTGAGTGTAATAGCTATCTAGAAGCTATTTCGAGTACAAAACCAAAACGACAAATTTGTGCTATAGTTAAAGAGATTGGATCTCTTAACAAGTTTAGGTGTTGCCTAGACTTGGTTGATATACGTGACAATGGTTGAGGGCAAGGTAGAGAAACATTATTCCTGTTGATGAAGAGAATTGAAGCCAGGAAGGAGATCTATTATTTGTGGCTTGAATTATCTCACTGTATTTCTAGGAAGCCCATAATTCCTATAGGTTTGAAAAAATTCATTATTCTAATAGTTTTGGTAAAGAAAAACTTATTGTCCTTGTTGGATTGGAAAACCTTTCTCTTATAGATTTAGGACTATTTAAGATCATATATAGGGGTTGTAGTTGGGATTCTATATATTGTATTTTGTTGTTCTTCTCATTCATAGTGGAAAACACTCTCTGCTTCTGCCCCGAGGATTAGGCTTAGTCGAACCTCGTTAAATTCTTGTGTTTATTTTTCTTCTCTATTTTTTTTTTGTGTGCGATTGTGTGCTAGTTAACCCACAATTTTGCGCAACAAATAACCTAATAATACACTTCTCAAAAGAAAAATAGGTTACAATTAAAGAACAATGACTCGAAGAACTTAAGCGACTTTGTCTTTGGACATAATTTTTCAATTGAGCAGTTTGAATTCTTGAAAGCACCTTCTTGCTATGAATACAATTTACCAAGAGTAACTTCAATGTTTGTACGAAATAATGGTGTTCTTCAATAGCAACAATATGATGCTTGATATACGAGAGAAGTTGGTCAAATCCTTTTTCATTTTTAACTCCAAGACACAAAATAATTCGGCTATCTCTTCAGGAAATAAATCCTAAAGAGATTCTATTTTAGTTCCTTAAAATACTTCACACGCTTTTCCTTTCCTTACAAGTATTTTTATAGTTCATGAATTTTTTTATCATATATTCCTCCAGCATGCTAATATATAGTCCTTATAGCCCACGAACGAGATCCATCCGACTATCAATAGGAATTAATTTTTCCAACTCAAATGATATGCGTCCAATATCATTAAATCATCAAACTTGATTTACATGAGGTGCGAGTACCTCAACAAATTTTATTTACATGTATGAATGTGCTTAAGTACTTTGTAGTCAACTCATTGCATACATTTTATATTCTCTGCATTATTCTCACATAATAGAGCTTTCTTTCTGCCTAATTTCCACCTTGTCCTCAGAAGTCGAGGAAAAACTATAGATAATTGCATATTTGGGTATTCTTAGATATATACAGCTTAAGATGCATTGGAACGAAGTTGTTTTGAAGGTCTGGCATCCAGGTCAACATAGAGAAGTTTGTTTTTGTTACAAGGTAGAGTGCGTCTACATCTTTTCCGTTTTGAACCTTAATTCTTGTGTTAAAGTATATCGTTCACATGTAAACTTTAGAGTTCAGGCATTATTGCACTCTCTAGTTAGAGATGCCATTTTATTTCTATACAGAGTAATGGAGCGAAGTTAGGATAGAAATAATCACTAAATCAATATCTTTTTTTCTTGATTTCATTACTGTATATTTTTTATTTCTACAATTTTGATTTTTGATATGATTCATTTATTTTTACTGATATAATGTGACTCTTTCCCACACAATTCTTTTGTATTTTAAGAGCATATTATCAACGTAATATTGCAAGCCTTTTTCCCTAATTCTACTCCTTTATGGTATCAGAACAACCAATACTAAAACGAGTATAGACTCATAAAATCATCTTCTCCATCTTATTCACAAAGTATCCACTTTTTTTCGATGCCTAGCCCTAATGATGGAAACCCCCCAATTCCCAAATTTCCTTCATTTAACAAACTTATTTATTAGAATATTGTTCCTCCTTCGTTGCTTCGACCAAAAGGGTACTACAAACATTCTAAAAAAACTTCAAGAAAGATCCTTTTTTTTTGAATTCTCACAAAATTATGGTTCCATTACTTCCCTTAAAAATAAGCTTGTATAAAAGTTTCTCCTTTTTATTTCTCCCCAGCTGCCATCTTCTCTTCTGTCATAGTTACAATGCTTGCTTAAAAGAATTAAAAAAGCTTTAAAACCCCTTTTTTTGATTCCTATAATTTGGATCTTATTTATTTCTTGAAAAGAACTATCTATAAGGGTTCCTCCTTTTTTTTCCATGTAAAACGGGTGTCCGCTGCTCAAAATTCTCATTTTGTTGGTGAAATTCTCACCTTACAACCATCGCTTCTTGATTCTTATGATTTGATATTTATCTTCTTGGGAATATTCGACGACCTCGTGTTTTTTATGTAATATTGATGAGATTTTACTTTGCTTTTTTTTTTTCCATCTTTATGTGTTGCGAGGAATGGAGGGGAAAATGAAAAAAATTTATTGCCAAGTTTTACTAAGTTCAGTCTAGAATAGCTAGGAAGGTCCACCGAAACTTAGAGGTAAATTCTATAGAATGGTGCTTAGATCGACTATGTTGTGTGGGGCAGAGTATTTGCCAGTCAAGTATTCACATCCAGAAGATGAAGGTAGCATAAATAAGTATATTGAGATGAAAGTGCGAACACACTAAGTTGAGCAAGATTAGGAATGAAGATATTAGGGTGAAGGTGGGTGTGGCTCCCATGAAATACAATATGCGGGAAGCTAGGTTTAGATGGTTCAGGCACGTGCAGAGGAGAAGTGTAGATGCCCCGGTAAGGAGATATGAGTGGTTGGCTTTGGCGGGTATGAGAAGAGGTAGAGGGCGGCCTAAGAAGTATTGGGGAGAGGTTATCAGACTGTACATGGTGCGACTTTAGATTTTCGAGGACATGGCCATTGATAGGAAGGTGTGGAGGTCGAGCATTAGGGTCAAAGGTTAGAGGGTAGTTGAGCATTTTTCTTCTTTGAACCGGGTTTGAGGCTAGTCTGATAGTATTTTGTCTCGGACTACTAGTGGTTAATATTGTGTTCATACTATTTTTTTCGTTTTCATAGTACCGTGTAATTATTATTGGTTATTATTATTGTTTTTCAATCTATTTTCTAGTTTTTACGATGTTAGTATTATCTTTATGACTTCTGTTACTGGTACTGATTTATTATCTTTTTCATCTTTTTAAGTCGAGGGCCTATGAAAAATAGTCTCTCTACTAGTTCGGGGTAAGGGTAAGGTTTGCGTACACACTCCTTCGCCAGACCCCACTTATGAAATTTTATTGGGTTGTTATTGTTGTCTAGATAAGCTAAAGATGACAATTTTCTGATAAATAAGTTTCTTAAATGAAAGGAATTTGGGAATTGGGAGTTTCTGTTAGGGGTAGATTTTAATACTTTGCTAATGATAAGGGTAAATTTGCTCGATAGTATAACGGATATTAAATGGAGACAATATTCGAAAATAGGAAGATAAATTTGCGCTTTATGGTCAAATACATACACAACACCTTAAATTTGACATTAACAACTAATTTTCGTTAATACGCTTAAACATACCTTTGTACCCAGTAAGACATTTCAACTCCCACTAAAATGTATCTACCGAACACTATGGCACAGGGGGTGACTCTCACTTAAGGTTGAGAGCTGAAATTTAACTTTTTTTTTGTTCTTTTCTTCTAATTTCTTCTTAACAATACCCCTTATGTAACAAAATAGTAGTACTGAGCTTCCAAAGTAGTACATTGATATTAAAGTGTTAGTGCCAAGTCAAGATAAAAGTTTTAACATTCATAGTTTAATCCTACTTTTTATGTTATTTTCATTAGTTAGCTTACTAGTTAGTTCAGACTTTTATACTGTGTTATGACTCACTGTAGAACATACCTTGAATGAAAAATTAATTATCATTTTCTCTACATTTTTCTTTCTCTTTAATTTTTGCTTTCTATTTTCATGGCAATTCCAACGTGGAATTCCTATCAGAGCCGACGATTCTCGGCCCAATTCTGTGACCAAGTTAAACAAGGGTTACTACCAACCACCGCAAGTCTTGGCTACCGCAGCCATGGCTGATTTCCATTTTTATGTTTCACCAAATTCGTACGAGTATTACCATGGGTATTCACATCCTTACCCGTATCAGGTTCCACCTGTTTAACAGGTTGACAGCACCAATCCCGGGTGTTATTTGGTTCAATTTGTTGATGAGCGTCTCGGCATTTGACGACCTGAAGTTTAGCTATGATAATTTTGAGACCAACGAAGCAACTCCAGGGAAGGTGATTCACCCAGTTCATTTTCCTTCTGTGGTGGATTCATTTGGCTCTTTTTCTTTCAAAACCCTAGGCCCCAAATCAGAGAACTCTGATCTCACAACATTTTCTCTACGCTCTCGATACTCTAAGCACAAAAGAGGTGTCACCGGTGGCAAGAAGAAAGCTTGGAGGAAGAAGCGCAAATATGAGCTTGGTCGTCAATCTACTACTGCTAAGCTTTTGAGAAAAAAGAGGGCCAGGCGAGTTCATGTACAAGTTAGCAATAGTCAATGGGCGACCAAGTTTACTGTTGGCAAGGAAATAGTGAAAGAGGAAATGGTGGAGGACGGAAATGGAGAAATCGAGGTTCAGGTGTTCGATAAAATTTCTCAAATGGAGGAATCTATATGACGGATAAGCAAGAGGATGATAGTGTTGGGAATAAGCCGCTGGAGGTTGAAGAAGATTTTGAAAGCAGTGGAGGTGTCTCTATTGCCCTTGATGTTGTATGTGAATGGGAGAGGATTTATGCACTAATTTGTAGTGACTATAAGGCTCATTTGGTCCACATCAACGGTGATGGAGATGTAGTAGCATTGGAAGATAAGGAAAATTTTGAAAACAACGGAGATATCTTGGTTGACTTTGCTGCTATCCGGAAACAAGAGAAGGTTTATCAGCCTTTCATAGCCTGTGTTACTAAAGTACTTAATCTCTACATCGCGCAGTACCTAGTTCCTTCTTTTGATATTGTCTCTGTTGCATATGATATTTCCAGTTTCATTGGTGATTTGATGAACAATTTGGTTGTGAAGGGTGATGGAAAGTGCAACACTGAAGGTTGTTCCAAATTTCACCCGTTGATAATATCATCCCTCTTGAACTATATTTACTGTGATAGCCTTATTGAGCCTCCTCCATTAGGTATCACTTCATCTAAGTTGGTGGAAGAGGTCAATAATTTCAAGTAATTAGTTGTCAAGTTGAGTAATATGGATGAGTTAAGGTTGATTTGATGCCTAACGAATATGATAATTTTCAACGATTGAGTTGTTACCTGCAAAAGTTTACTAGAATCATAACTTCTAGTAGAGACACTGTCAGGTTTCGTAGTTACAATGATCTAGGATGAGAGAGCATTTTTCACTGATAATATGTGTCTCTACGGTAATTTCGACAGTCATATATGTTGTTGGTTTGATACTTGGCCATGTGTAAAAATTAGTAATTTTCCCCTAGCTTTGTTTGAGATTATTTTGATTGATACATATACGTATATCAAAATGGGCTGGCTGGACAAGGGGAGAGGGATATTCAACAGAATGATTGTCAGGAACTTGCTCATTGCTGGTTATAATTGTCTTATGATGTGCATTGGACTTTTGGATCACTTGTACCTCGAACTAACATCTATGTGAAGCCACATATAATAAAGCATGTTGAGGCTCTTTTACTTGTTTTTACTTGTTCTAGAAGAATAGATCCTTGGCGGATGATTTCGGAATCAGTTAATGGAGATTATATGGTGAACTATCGATCTATGTACTTTATAGTTGCTGGTATTCTTGTAATGGCACATTTGGCATGTGTCGAGATGGCTAAAGTTGCTGATTTGATTGCTTTTGTCATTTCTGCTAGCTCCACTGATGAAGAAGATTGTTATATTCAGTCAGATCTCTCTATAACAGCATTTCTATGTATATAACAATACTTCACTATAAAAGACAAGCTTTTTCGGAACCAATTTTCATGTTATGTTACAATATATGTTTTATATAACAGCACTTCGCTATAACATCCAAAAATATTCGGAATAGATAAAGCTATTATAGAGAGATTTGATTGTTGTTTTATTTGGATTTCACTTCCTTTCTGTCTTCCGAGCTCTTGGTCGATATTGATTGGTGATCTGCTCAGTAAGTTAAAAAAGAAAAATAGTTCAACTAATGCAGGTGTCTAAGTTTCCAGGAGATTGCAAGTTTCACCCCGCAGATACAAAGGATGGGTTGCATGAATTCTATTTGCATCAAATTTATTTGTGATACAAAAATAAATTGCAACCAAAATATAAATATGAACAAACATAATTTTATTGTAAAATGATGCGAGTACAATTCTGTTTATTCCCTTGATTCTTCTCTCCTGATTATTTCCATGATTCGAGAGCTGGAGTAGCATGTTTCTCAAACGTAGTATGATGCATACCTCCTTGGATGTATCTGATATCCATGGAAGTATGTTATGGATCTTCTTGAAGTATTTGAATATCAAGAATTATCCGGCCATATCTTGATCTCTTTATGAGTATCCCATAAATTTATGGGATATATGATAGCCATTTTTGAGATATCCTTTAAAGGAATATGTAACCCTTTTTATAGGAGTGACCTTGGGTTAGGGTAGAGTAGCCTCCAAATTAGGGTTTTGGTGGAGTAGCCTCCAAACATCCCTAATAGACTCCTAGAATTTCAAAAGTCGTCTAGTAATATCTTGAATTTAGGATTTAAGCTAATCCGTTAAAACTTTGATATCTACAAATGCCCCCTACTTCAAGGTTTGTCGGGGTGTAGACTTGCCGAAACTTGAAGACGAGACTTGAAGTACTCGATTATCGTAATAGATAATTTTGAAACTTGTAGTTTTCGATTTGCAGGGGGAAATGAATGGCAGAACTGGTCCTATTGGGCGTGCCAATTTGTTTGCATAGAAAAATAAAACTACAATCACAAATAACTATAGAGAAAAAAAGAATTTTATTGATAAACATTGTGGGGGTAACAACTCTGTTTATCCCTTGATTCTTTTCTCCGATTTATTATCTATAATTCGAGGGCCTTAACGGCGTATTTCTCGAACGTAGAATGATATGCATCTTCTTGATTTATTTGATGATCAAGAAGCATGTAGCAGCACTCCGTTTGGATCTTGAATGTTGCTAGAAATTTGAGCAAGATATATTTGACATGTCTTTGATCTCTTAATGAATATTCCAAGAGTTTTATGAAAATTCGGAGATCGTACTCTTTGTGCATATTCCGAGAGTTTATAGAACTGTTGAGATCGTCTTTGAAGGACATATGTAGCCTTATTTATATGTATGAATTAGGGTAGGCGTGCCAAAATTTGTAGACAATAAAATTTGCATCGAGAAAATAAAATCAAGACCGAAAAATATTGCAACAATCATAGTATTTTATTTCAACTATTTGAGTGTTACAATCTCTATGATTCCTCTGATTCTACTTTTCCAATATAAATTCAAGGGCCTTTGAGCTTGATCTTTGTGTACGGTAAAATCGGGGGTGGCCAATTTCCTCAGCATTATGGTGCCCCGCGAACGTGCTACTCGAGGTTCGAGACTGAGGTCGGGGCTTACTGTCAAGGGTCGTCGGGGCCCGATCTCGGGGCAGTGCAGACCAACGGCTATATTAGAAAAGAGGAAAGCTCCCAAGATACTTGGCTAAGACTGACAGAGCCTAGCAGGCTATTCTAAACCCAATGTAGGGCGTCAGGACATCAAATCTAGCTGTCACATCCCCGTATCCGAGTAGTTAATGTATTTGTACTATGTTAAGACCTCCCTCCTATATAAGGGGCATTCCTACCATTCTTCTAAACCATGTTGCTCCCATTTCTCCACAAGAAATATAGAAAACATTCTCTTTGCTCTCTCATATACTCTATTGATATTATTGCTTTCATTTATTACCTTCTTATTTGTTCATCATTTATTGCTTATCATTGGCCATAAAGAGCCTTTATTTATCATCTCATATTTGTTAGCCCCAATCCGATCACCCACGATAGCTCGAGATTGAGCCCTAGAATCGACCCCGAGGCTCCGGATCGACAAGCTCGAGGCCCCGAATAGCTGTTCTACTGGTTTGATTATAGTTTTCTCCTTAACTCCATTTTGTCTTTACATCTCGTACATTTAGCATCAACTGCTTAACAAACTAGCATAAAAATAGATCACTTATTTTTAGAATCCCATCAACAAATTTAATTGTTATTACCATTTTTACGGTAAACAATCTTGAATTGTAATTTGATTTATCCGTCGTGAACACTTTGATTGTTGCCATGAATTTTAACACGAATAAGTAGTCTTGATCTTGAACGCCTTGTATTTGATTTGACTTCATTCTTGATCTTGAATACTTGAATTGTTCTTCGTTCTTGAGCTTAAATTTGATTGCTTGAAGCTTGAAACTTGTAGAGAAATTTACGGCGTTTGATCCACGAGCTCTCTCTTGCTTCTTGTTTTAACTTCTAGTGCCTTTTCTGAGTTATGAAAACCCTCTATTTATAAATGTGGAAGGGAGGAGTTGTGATAAGAACAAACTCTTTCTGACCAATCAAATTGAAGTGTTACATGGCCGCATTTGATTGGCCAGAACATGTCACTTGTATACGTGGCGCAATTTCATTGGCCTTCTAATGTGGTTTGACATGCCTTGTCATTTTGACACGTGACACGGTCCTATTGGCCACATTATTTGACACGTGGCACCAACCTGGGACTCTAGGAAGATGACATCTTGGGCCTAATGAAGTGGGCTCATCACTTTAGCCCAATTAAATGGGTTACCCAATGGGTTAATACTTATTTATTTAATCCATATATATTAGATTTATATAATTAATCAAATTATATTAGCCCAATTTATTTGAACTAATATATCTTGGATTTAAAATATAGTCCAAATTATTTTATAGATTTAATACAATAAAATTTATATGCCTACAAATGCCCCCTACTTCAAAACTTATCGGGGTATAGAAGTATCGAACTTCAAAGACTGAGCTTGAAGTATAATTGGAGACAACATCATATATTTTTTTTGCCTCGATCCAATTACATGGAATGGACTTGACATTGGATAATTTACCAACTTGTAGGCTTATTTTACAGAATTAATTTTCATCGAGCTTATTGGCCATGTATTTTGAAAGCCCATAATAAATAATTATGAAAGAATTTACGTACAAGGCCCTTGCAAAAGAATCTTCATATATTGTCACGACCCTAAACCCAGACCCGATCGTGATGGCTCCTCTCATGAAGACAAGGCCAGCCGACACAACAACCAATTCATTTTAAGCAATTAACATAACGCAATTTAAGTCTTTAACGTGATTAAATCTCAAATAAGCAGTGAAACAGTACAATTTGCGGAAAAGCCAACACAGTCCGATATCGGGGTGCCACCAGTCATGAGCATCTAATAACCGATTAAAAGTAGGAAGAGTCTACATAGTCTTTTATATTAATAAAACAAGGGAAAATAAGATAGGGGGAGAAGCACTGGGCTGCGAACGCCGAGCAGCTACCTAGTGAACTCCGTACCGCCTGAGCTGGAAGCAATCAACACTCGCTAGCGGAACCCGAGGCTCATGTATCTGCACACAGGGGTGCAGAGAGTAATGTGAGTACTCCGACTCAGTGAGTAAAAAATGATAAATGAAGACTGAGCGATAAGAAATCACGTAAAAAACACAACAACATGCTATAAAGAGGTAGAGTAAAACCAGTAAAGTGCAATAAAATAGTGAAATCTCATAAAACACCTTAGTTCAGTATAAGCTTCTTTAAAATACCTTTTTAACATTTAAACAAGTAAATGAAAGGCAGCTAAAAAAAAGACAAACACATAAAATCCGCCCCTCGGGCACAATGTCAATAGAATCAGCCCCTCGGGCAATAATATGGAACAACACCAGCCCCTCGGGCTATATCTCATATCACAATAGGTATCCGTGCTCACTGGGGGTGTACAGACTCCGGGAGCGGCCCCTTATGGTCCAAGCGCAATATCAATCCATCTCGTGGCATAAACAATAAGCTCTCGGCCTCACATCAAGCCACCTCGTGGCGTACAAATCAGGCTCTCGGCCTCATAATCATAATCCGTATAACACTGCTGCGGCATGCAACCCGATCCCATAATAATCCTCACAACACTGGCCCTCGGCTCTACTCAGTCAGAAATCTCTAAAAGCCACTCGGGCACAGTAAAATATGATGCTCAGCCCAAAATATCACTTAAAGTGTTAAAATAGAGTAAACATGGTTGAGTTATGAAAATAGTATAATATAGCATGACTCAGTATCGATATAAAATCAAAACAGTAAGGAAATAACAGTAAAAAACCCATAAGGGTCCAAATATTTGGCACGAGGCCCAAATATGGCATTCGGCCCAAAATATGATGATAGCAAACATTTTTCAATCAAATACGCGGTAAAAGAGTCATTCAGGATGGACTAAGTCACATTCCCCAACGGTGCACGACCCCACGCTCGTCATCTAGTGTGTGTGTCACCTCAATGTAGCACAACGATGTGAAATCCAGGGTTTCATACCCTCAGGACAACATTTACAATCATTACACACCTCTATCCGATCCAAACTCTAGCCCGCGATGCCTTTGCCTCTTGAATCGGCCTCCGGATGCTCCAAATCTAACCAAAATCAGTACAAAACCATCAAAATATGCTAAGGGAAAAATCCAACTCGAAAGAAATCAAATTACAACACAAATCCCGAAATTGGCCAAACCCGACTGTCGCGCCCCCTTTTTCCCTCCCCTTTTTGACGGGGGAAGAGGTCATGGTTTCGACATTCACGGGGTGTAATAAATCATTTCCTTTTGGGAATTGAGTATTTGAAGAGTCGCCACCTAATGGATTATGGTGCGTTAGGGCACCTAAAGTGATTAACTCTTGGGTTGGTTTGCATTACCAGATATTAGGGTAAGGGCTCGAAGTAACCTCGAGGGGAAGGTGTTGGGCACCCCTCTTGGTCCACAACTGTGGGTGTTTACCGTGAAAATGATAACAACAATGAAATTTGTATATGGAATTCTAAAAATACGTGATCTATTCATGAGCTAGTTGTTAGAGCAGTTGATATTGATAATATGAAGTTTAAAGATTGAATGCAAGCTAAAACAAGACAATAATTGAACCGAAGGTCCTGCTGCCCGGGTGTAGGTCCGGTCGATGGGGGACCTCGGGGTCGACGTCAGGGTCGAGCTCGAGCTATCGGGGATAGTCGGGGATGGGATAATAGTTGAGGATATAATTGAACAAGGCTCTTCAAGGCCAATATTAAGTAATATAATGAAGAACAAGTAAGAGAGAAATGGATATTAAGGTGACTTTGAGCCAATATCAAGTGACAAATGAAGAATAGACAAGAAAGCAGTAAAGCTAAATGGCTTCGATCTAGTGAGGGAAAGCAAGTTAGAGAGGAGAAAGAGAGAGAAGATATTATTGCACTTGAGTAGAATGGTTGGAGCTCTGCCTTTACAGGGTGTTAGAGACTCCCCTTTTATAGAAAGGGGGAAGTCCCAACTACGTACAAGATACGTTGCGTGATAAAAGAAATAGGATGGGACAACCGGCTAACTTTGCGATATACGCGTGGGCTGATGTTAAGCCGCTTGTATAGACCTGATCGACCCCAGGTGTATTCCTCGGGAGATTCCTCTTTTCTTCAGGGCTTTAATCGACATTATCCTTGGAAAGATACCGGCAGATCTTAAGGGGCGTGACTGGCTCGAGATCTCGGGATTCTGGGATCACCCTTCGAGGTATTCAGTCAAGGAGAAATCCGCCTCCTAGATTTCACCTTGCACAGATAATCTCCGCGTTTCTTAGAGGGAAGTGATAAGAAATGATGTTGACACCCCACTTATCGATCTCCCATACGACGTCGCACTGACGGCACAGTCCCCTTTTTACAGGTGTCGAGGTGCCTCGCCTTTCCGCTTCTCCAGGATTACCCTAAGCATTGCAATTCTTCGATCTTCGTTGTTATCGGTTCAGCTTCTATGAATGCATTGATTGTGCCTGCTATTACACTTTTCGAGGGCGGTGATGGCACCGCCGGTTACTTTGCCCTCCCTATAAATGGGACTTTTCGTGGTTGGCTTTTTATCCAAATTGCCTTTGACACCCATCTCTTCTTCCTTTCCTACTATCTTGAATTTCTGCCATCCCGTCATGTTTAAAGCTCGTATCCTCAAGATATTACGCCATGTGTACCACGACCCAATCCTCAATCCTCTTTTGATTAGGCGAAGTTGTGCCACTGTGATGTTGTTGTTGTTGTTGTTGTCGTTGGACCGGGGTGATGAGGTAGAGGACCGACTTCTTCCGACCCCGGGGATGCTTTGGATTATGCACAGCTGCTCAAGAGGCAGCTCGGATTATACACTATTGCTCACCCTCCCTCCTCCCTCGGCTCAGCGCGTTACACCCCTTTTGGATTCCAGGGCGGAGTGTCGGCGGTCTCTGTCGGCTGTTGCCTTCCGGGCCGAGACAACTGTCACACCTCCTTTTTCATACCCGCGCGGGCACAAGGGAGTTTTTTCCAATTAAAGGACAATCGAAACGGGATTGGTTTATTTATTTCAGAGTCGCCACTTGGGAGTTTTAGGGTGTCCCAAGTCACCAATTTTAATCCCGAACCGAGGAAAAGAATGACTCCATATTACAATCTGCGTACCAGAAATCCGGACAAGGAATTCTGTTAACCCGGGAGAAGGTGTTAGGCATTCCCGAGTTCCGTGGTTCTAGCACGGTCGCTCAGCTGTTATACTCGGCTTATTTATCTGATTTTAAATACAATTATGAACCATGTGCAAATTTTATCTTTTACCGCTTTATTATCATTATTTTTTAGGAATGTGAACATCGCTAAAAAAAACATGTCTTTGGACTGCGTCACATGAAATGCACCCACAATCCGGAACATATTTTATTTGACGTTTTGGGATTTGGATTTGGGTCGCATGAAATGCACACCCAAGTTTAAGAAAATAGATTATTAAATACGCACCTAAAGAAACTATCGTGTTATTATTTTGGGAGGGCCGTGAAATTCGCTAAACGGCACGTCCCGAATTCTAAATACTTTGATATATACATACAATAGAGGGCCCCGCAACTTTTGTTCATTTTGTTCGTCGAGGCTCGTCTCATCCTTGTTTTTAAAGGGATATCCTATAGCAACTACGTTTCTTGTCGCGCTTGTCTCTACTAATTGAAAACAGTAGATAGCCCTAGTTAATTACATGCTTTCAAGTTATCTATAACAGAATTCCGAGTGCTTGTGCAAAATCAGAAGCACGGCCACGTACACAGTCAGCCGAGCAAAAATTAAGGGCCCAAATCCAGCCCATGCGTGATGGACCAGACCTGGGCCATTGTTTGTTCGATGCGGGCCTGCTTGGTCTGTTTCGACCTGGGTTCGACCTTCGTGAGGTTGAGATTGCAAGCTCTGTGTTCTTTATCTTAAAACATGGTTTACCAGTTATATGAAGCAGTTTATCAGAAGGGAAAGAACTTAACTAGTAGTGTACGATTTTAATGCTTGGCATACATTACAGAATTATACTACACCAGTAAGCTAAATCTAAGATACAACCTAATGCATTGGGCATACTTTTATCACCAACCTATATACACAGTCTAACATTCAACTACCATACATTGACATTTATTAGGCATGAGGACTATCTCCAGTATCCAAAACAAGAATGTAAACTATTATACATTATATGAGGCCTAACATAATAGTCTATGCATATATAAGCATCTGCAGATCTTCTCTTTTACATTCATGCTCAAACCTTTCAAGTTACAGTGGTAGTATATTTGTGTACCTGGTATAGAGGAGCAAAAGAAGAAGAAAGATGATCAGCTGAGTGGTACACAGCAAGCACAGCAGCAGGTAAACAACACAACACAACAACAAACAAAACAGCCACAATGGAGAAGCTCAACAAGTGATCGAGCAATGGACAGACAATCCCAGAAAAACAGAGCAGGAAACAACAGCCCAGAATGTTGAATGTAACAGCAATCCAGTGATCCCAATAACCCCAAAAGCTCAACAAATAACCACTACAGTTCCGATAGTCAAAACTCCAAACCAACAGTACACAGAAAGCTCAGTGTAGTAACAATCACAGCAGAAGAACACAGACTTCTCTTAATGGAACAAATAACAATCCCAGTTAGGATAACCAACTTGGTTTCTTTGTGCCGTTTTTGGACAGTGTTCAATTACAGTATTTCTGGAAATTTCCTTCTGTTTTTTTCAGTTTTCTTCAACTCACAAGACCTCTCCTCAAGACTAAAATTTTCCAGCCCCTTCTAAGTTCTGAAATAGCCTATTTATAAGCCAAACAACCAGTGCAGTCAAGCTGTCTGGATCCTGCCAATTTGCAGACTGCCCATACCTATTAAATCCCACGCCTAAGCATCTTTTTGATGCCAGCCATTTGTTCCCCACGCTTGGCCTTATTATTTAATCAAGAGTTATGGGTTCATTTAAGTATTCATTTTAAACCCCTATACTCTTGTGTCTTGTTCCCCATTTGCATTAGTTTAATCCTAAATTAGTACCCTACTTGTCAGCTCACTTAAACTAAGCTTTTTCCTATTTTTCTCGAACCCCAGACTACCCTTGTTAACCTTGATTATTACTGCCCTAAACCCCTTGCAGCATCAGGGCATTTTGAACTTCTGAAAGTTCAATTCAAGACTGCCCTAGCCTGATTCTTTTAATTTGTTTACAATGCAGTTACAAGCTAGTAGTCACAGCTAATGTCAAGCATCCAATTAACAATCAACAGGTTCATTCACTTACGTGAAGTTGTACGAATTAGAATATTTGAACATTCAGTCGTAGGAAGTTAATCGACGACATTTATCAAGTCGACTATACTAATTATAACAGGTAACAATCAGTCGTTCATATAAACCAATACATACAGGGACCTGAAGGGCTTCGGACAACTTTGGTCAATCACTGGGAACCTATATAAGTTATTTATGCGACGACTATCCTAATCGGACATGTTTATCATAGGATACGTTCAAATCACACACAGAAAACAATCGACCAAATAAAAGGTCTTTGACAGAGATGGAAGAAATCCGAATGAAAAATAACAAAAATAACAAACAAACACAATGAAACATGCTGACAACTTAATTAGCAGTTGAATAAAACAAAAAGGAAAAGAAAAACTTACCGAGAAATGTCCAAACAAAATTGATCCAAATCTGACTCAACTCTGACCCTTTGAGGCCGAACAAACTTTAATCAGGGTGTTCTCACATGAGAACACCTTGATTAAGGTCTATTAGACCTCAAACCCCCGTTAAGGCTAGCCGGATTCCCCAGGTTCATGTGTTCTAAGGTCTGGATTTTCAGATCTGGTTTTTAGAAGTTGTGGGTAGATTCGGACCAAACCAAGCTTGGTTTGGTCACGAGGGGGGTCAGGGGAGTGTCTGGTATGAAGATGGTGAGGTTTGGTATAGGTCCGGGTTCGACTCAAATCTTCAAATGAAGATTCGAGATGAAGGAAGGGGATTCGAGGCTAGGGGGTAATAGATCCATGTTCAGGAGAGTGAGGGGGTCCTGGGGTGTTCAGGAGGTGGTCACCGGCGTTCATGCTGCCAGGTTCTGGTGAAGGGGAAACTAGGGCGGCTGCTAGGGTTTCGGGGGTTTCAGGGCTTGGTGAGGAAGGAGATGAGTGAAGGGGGGGTTCGACTAGGGGGTGTGGGGTGTGATAGAAAGCTTATATATGGTCTAAGGGTTTAGATCTGAGCCATTGGATCAGATGATCTCAACGTCTTGGATCTGATGGTGAGGGGTGAGACGAGGTCGTTTGGTATTAAAATGGGGTCGTTTGGTATTAAAACGGGGTCGTTTGGGTTTAAGTGATGGATTGGGTTGGACCGGCTAAACAGGTCGGGTCCCGGGTGCGGATGTAGACCGTTGGATCAAGAGGCTTAGATGGCTCAGATCGACTTGCCTGAAACGGCGTCGTTTGAATTGGTGCTTGGGCAGGCCGGATTTGGACTGGACTTGAGTGCCGATTTTGGGCCTAATTCGTTTCATTATTTTGGGCCCAAACCGATTTTCAACTCTTTTCTTTTTGTTTTTTTCTAATTTTAAAACAAAAAATGAAAAATAACAAATAAATAGTAAAACAAATGAGATTAAAACAAACAACAATGTAACACTTCAACACCACTATCACACCAAATTAAAATGTTCAAGTAAGTTAAATCACAACCTAGAACGAAAAATGCACATATATTTTGAATTTTCTTTTAACTACTGAATTACGGTTTGATTACTATGACAGACATACCTTGTGTTTTGACTGATAAGATCAAAAAATGCAAAAAAAATGGGATGAACCACAAATGACTAGCAGTACATGTCATGAAAAATTGGAAAATTTGTACAGCGAGGTCACTGGTCACTATTTTTGTTTTCTTTTGGAGTGCTTGTCCGTGAAGCAAAAATCACGTGCTTACAGCTGCCCCTCTTTGCACGAAGACACGAAGGGTTTTCGCGCAAAGATAAAGCGAGCGATTTTTGCCCGTCCGAATACTCCGTGTGAAGCATTTTTTGAAAAAGATTTGACCGAACCTTTGCTTCAGAGGTTTCCTACATATCCTGGGCTGAACAGGAATCAGGTCAATGTAGTTCGGGAAATTTTGGTAGCTGGGACTACCGTGTGACTGTAGTGCTCGCTGCTGTTGTGCGTTGTTGCCTGCTGCTGTAGGATGCTACTGCTCACTGATCTCCTTGTTATATTGTTCCTGAAAGGAAAAACAAGAAGCTAAGCTAGACTATGGATCAAGAGGTCTCATCTATCTTCAACTTGTTCTTGTTGCCTTGCTTTCTTGTCGGCTGATGCTTTCCTCCGATGCCTTTATTTTGTGAACTTGGGGGATGATACTGGTCCTTCGCTTTTTCCGAATGCCAGTTTTCATCACTTCGCTTGATCTGCTGGGTACATGGCCCTCTTCTTTAAGCCTTTCAATGGTTTCTTCAGTGGTATGGCTTTCTTCATCAAGATTGTTATGTAGGGCATGCTATAACGTTCCCAAACTGCTTCTTTTGAGACGCATTCTTTCTTCCTTTTGAATCGCGTGCTTGCCTTTGCAGCCTTCTGCTTCTTGGTGCTGGGGATTTTATTGTTTCCTGCCTGGGGTCTCTGTTGTAACCTTCCGCCTTCAGGTGGGGTTACTGATTCCAAAATCTAGAGCTGAAAAGTATTCCCGCATTTTACAGGTGGGCGACCTAGAACTTAAATGTATTCCCGCATTTTACTGGTGGGCGACCTAGAACTTAAATGTATTCCCGCATTTTACTGGTGGGCAACCTAGAACTTAAAAGTATTCCCGCATTTTACTGGTGGGTGACCTAGAACTTAAATGTATTCCCGCATTTTACTGGTGGGCGACCTAGAACTTAAATGTATTCCCACATTTTACTGGTGGGCGACCTAGAACTTAAAAGTATTCCCGCATTTTACTGGTGGGCGACCTAGAACTTAAATATATTCCCGCATTTTACTGGTGGGTGACCTAGAACTTAAATGTATTCCCGCATTTTACTGGTGGGCGACCTAGAACTTAAATGTATTCCCGCATTTTACTGGTGGGCGACCTAGAACTTAAATGTATTCCCGCATTTTACTGGTGGGTGACCTAGAACTTAAAAGTATTCCCGCATTTTACTGGTGGGCGACCTAGAACTTAAATGTATTCCCGCATTTTACTGGTGGGCGACCTAGAACTTAAATGTATTCCCGCATTTTACTGGTGGGCGACCTAGAACTTAAAAGTATTCCCGCATTTTACTGGTGGGCGACCTAGAACTTAAATGTATTCCCGCATTTTACTGGTGGGCGACCTAGAACTTAAATGTATTCCCGCATTTTACTGGTGGGCGACCTAGAACTTAAAAGTATTCCCGCATTTTACTGGTGGGCGACCTAGAACTTAAATGTATTCCCGCATTTTACTGGTGGGCGACCTAGAACTTAAATGTATTCCCGCATTTTACTGGTGGGCGACCTAGAACTTAAATGTATTCCCGCATTTTACTGGTGGGCGACCTAGAACTTAAAAGTATTCCCGCATTTTACTGGTGGGCGACCTAGAACTTAAATGTATTCCCGCATTTTACTGGTGGGCGACCTAGAACTTAAATGTATTCCCGCATTTTACTGGTGGGCGACCTAGAACTTAAATGTATTCCCGCATTATACTGGTGGGCGACCTAGAACTTAAATGTATTCCCGCATTATACTGGTGGGCGACCTAGAACTTAAATGTATTCCCGCATTTTACTGGTGGGCGACCTAGAACTTAAATGTATTCCCGCATTTTACTGGTGGGCGACCTAGAACTTAAATGTATTCCCGCATTTTACTGGTGGGCGACCTAGAACTTAAAAGTATTCCCGCATTTTACTGGTGGGCGACCTAGAACTTAAATGTATTCCCGCATTTTACTGGTGGGCGACCTAGAACTTAAAAGTATTCCCGCATTTTACTGGTGGGCGACCTAGAACTTAAATGTATTCCCGCATTTTACTGGTGGGCGACCTAGAACTTAAAAGTATTCCCGCATTTTACTGGTGGGCGACCTAGAACTTAAATGTATTCCCGCATTTTACTGGTGGGCGACCTAGAACTTAAATGTATTCCCGCATTTTACTGGTGGGCGACCTAGAACTTAAAAGTATTCCCGTATTTTACTGGTGGGCGGCCTAGAACTTAAATGTATTCCTGCATTTTACTGGTGGGCGACCTAGAACTTAAATGTATTGAGATTGTTTCCCCGTTCTTCCGAGAAATTTTTTGACAATCGGTAAAAAAATTTCTGCCCCGGTTTTTGGTGATTTCCCTGGCGTTGCGTCTTGCTGACATTATCAATCCTTTGTTTTCCTGCAGCAGACAAAAGGATTCAGTCAGTTTCACTTATGGTGGGAAGAGGTGCCTTTTCGGTGGATGCTTCTCCTTCTCTTTCCTTTTTTCTTGCTCCGTGTCCCCATAATTGGTTGGCGGACAAAATCGCTTGCTGGGGGTTTCCGACCTGCTGGGGGACGGTTTTCCATTTATCCCCCTTTTCTTCTCTCTTTTTACAGTACATGCTGTGGGAGTCTACTTTTACTCTCGAAACCACTCCCTTTAGGAGTTTACTTCCTCCAAAACCGCAGGGCACAACATTGCAGTGCTTGGGGCCAGCCTTTAGGACTGTTGGGGTTATCCTGCATTTGATGAATCCCCCTCCGGTCTCTGGTAGTAAGCTTTGAAAAATCCTTTTCAAGACAAATTTTAGGAAGAGAAATAAAAGATAGAAAAAGGAGAAAATCTTTCTGAACCAATATTTGGTGGGAGAAGAAACTCAGAAGAACTTATCTGGAGGACATGACTGGTCCCTGTGATCATGACGTGCACCATAGATTCCCGACCCAGTCTACTTGTATCAATCGATTTGCCCAATGGTCTGACTTGCTGGGGATGATAAATGAGTGTCCATTGCGAATGTGGTCGCTTTTTGTTGATCTGTCTTGTCGCCTCATAGTGCCCCTCGAGGGGTTTTCACTAATGAGACTCTCTCTTTTCTCTCATCTCCCGGCGCCTTATGGTGCCTGTGAAGGTTTTCACCAATAAGACTCTCTCATGTTATATCTCTCATCTTACGTCGCCTTTCGGTGCCTGTGAAGGTTTTCACCGATAAGACTCTCTCATTTTATATCCCTCATCTTACGTCGCCTTTCAGTGCCTGTGAAGGTTTTCACCGATAAGACTCTCTCATTTTATTTCTTTCGAGGAATCGGGGTTGTTGATACGACCCTCTCTTCTGGAGATTCCTTTGACCATCAATTCATTCCCAGTCTTACGATCCTCTTCTTTGCTAGTGATCGGTGTATTATTCTCGGCCTTATTTGCCTGACTTGGCATCTCTTGGACATTGATCGGGAGGTCTTTTAGACGTTGATGTTGGTTTTGGTGTGGGGCTAAAGAAAGGCTATAAAAATTAAAATAATTTGATGGGTGATGTGCTACAACTTTTGGAATCAAACCTTTGTTGGAACTTAAAACATAACCTCTGCCCCAGTTTTCTTGCTTGGGGAATCTTATTTTTACACTTAGGTTGAGCTACGTGCGTTACGCACACTGTGCCTATTATGCACACTATGTACATTATGCATCCTATATACACTGTGATGTACACTATGACCGAGCCGTGAGGCGCCTACGTATCCTCTTTGAGGAATCAGGTCAAACGTAGTTCCCACAGTTTTGTATTTCTTATGATTTTATCTTCTTTTTTCTTTGTTGTTTTTTTTTCTTTTCTTTCTCCTTCTTTTCATTTTCCTTTAAAGATTTTTTTTCTTTTCTTTTCTCTCTTTTTTTCTTTTCTTTTTTTTCTTCTTTTTTTACCATGTCTTTTCCATTAGTGATTCCAAAAGAGGGGTATGAAAGAATAACTTAAGGCTCAAAAGGGGAAGCAAGGGTTAAAAGTGTTTGGATAGAATAAAGAATTGCCTCCGTCATCTCATTATCCAATAAATGCCAAATACAAACAAACGAACCAATAATTGCCATAATTAAAGAAATTACGCATAATATCTCTTGACTGCATCAGAATTGATAGCCATGTCGACACATCTCCCCTCGATATCTGTCAAACACAAAGCACCGTTGGACAATACTCTGGTCACGATATAAGGCCCTTGCCAATTTGGGGCGAATTTGCCTTTTGCCTCGACCTGATGTGGGAGGATCTTCTTCAATACCTGCTGCCCTACTTCAAACTTCCTGGGGCGCACCTTCTTATTATATGTTCTTGCCATTCTCTTCTGGTACAGCTGACCATGACACACTGCTGCCAATCTTTTCTCATCTATCAGGCTTAACTGTTCCAACCGAGCTTTGACCCATTCATCATCATCAATCTTGGCTTCAGCGACAATCCGGAGGGATGGAATTTTGACCTCCGCCTGTATAACGGCTTCAGTTCCGTATACCAACAAATAAGGAGTTGTACCTATGGAAGTCCGGACAGTAGTGTGGTAACCCAACAAAGCAAAGGGTAATCTCTCGTGCCATTGTCTGGATCCTTCCACCATCTTTCGCAGTATCTTCTTGATATTCTTATTGGCTGCTTCGACCGCTCCATTCGCCTTGGGACGATATGGGGTGGAATTGCGGTGGGTAATCTTGAATTGTTGGCATACCTCTCTCATCAGGCTGCTGTTAAGATTCGCACCGTTATCCGTGATGATCACTTTTGGGATTCCAAATCTGCAGATGATATGGGAGTGAACAAAGTCCACCACTGCCTTTTTGGTTACCGACTTGAAGGTTTTAGCCTCAACCCATTTGGTGAAGTAATCAATGGTCACAAGAATGAACCTGTGGCCGTTGGATGCTGCTGGTTCGATAGGTCCAATGACATCCATGCCCCATGCTACAAACGGCCAGGGTGCTGTCATCGTATGTAACTCTGTTGGCAGAGAATGGATCAGATCTCCATGTATTTGGCATTGATGGCATTTCCTTACGAAAGTGATACAGTCGTGTTCCATGGTGAGCCAATAACACCCTGTTCGAAGGATTTTCCTTGCCAATACATATCCGCTCATGTGTGGCCCACAAACTCCAGCATGTACCTCTGCCATAACCGTCGTGGCTTGACCGGCATCTATACATCTCAACAATCCTAAATCCGGGGTTCTTTTGTACAACACTCCTCCGCTGAGGAAGAAACCATTCGACAAACGCCGAAGGGCTCTTTTTTGGTCTCCCGAGGCCTGTTCTGGATATGTCCCCATTCTGAGGTATTCCTTGATATCATGAAACCAGGGTTCGCCATCTGGCTCCTCTTCTACGGCATTACAGTAAGCGTGCTGATCACGGACCTGGATGTGCAGAGGATCAACATACATTTTGTCAGGGTGGTGCAGCATTGATGCTAAGGTGGCCAAGGCATCCGCAACCTCATTGTGAACTCTCGGGATATGTTTGAACTTCACCGATCGAAATCGCTTGCTCAGATCATGCAAGCATTGTCGGTATGGTATGAGCTTTAGATCTCGTGTTTCCCATTCGCCCTGAATTTGATGTACCAAGAGGTCCGAGTCTCCCAAGACCAAGACGTCTTGGACATCCATGTCAGCAGCCAAGCGCAGACCCAGAATGCAAGCTTCATACTCGGCCATATTATTGGTGCAATAGAAGCGTAGTTGAGCCGTAACAGGATAATGGCGTCCTGTTTCAGAAATGAGTACTGCTCCTATTCCAACCCCTTTTGCATTTGCAGCTCCGTCGAAGAAAAGCTTCCAACCCGGTTCCTCAGTTAATTCCATCTCATTTGTATGCATTACCTCTTCGTCGGGAAAGTACGTTCTTAAGGGCTCGTACTTTTCATCAACGGGATTCTCTACCAAATGATCGGCCAGCGCCTGGGCTTTCATGGCTGTCCTCGTCACATAGACGATATCAAACTCTGTGAGCAGAATTTGCCATTTTGCTAACCTTCCCGTGGGCATAGGTTTCTGAAAGATATACTTCAATGGGTCCAAACGGGATATGAGATAAGTAGTATATGAAGACAGGTAGTGCTTCAACTTCTGAGCTACCCAAGTTAGGGCGCAACATGTTTTCTCGAGTTGAGTGTACTTGACCTCATGTACTGTGAATTTCTTGCTAAGATAGTAGATGGCCTGCTCCTTCCTTCCTGTGTCGTCATGTTGCCCCAGAACACAACCAAATGAATTTTCCAGGACCGTCAGATAAAGAATTAAGGGCTTCCCTGGCTTAGGCGGGACCAATACGGGTGGATTAGACAGATACCCTTTGATTTGGTCGAAGGCCTCCTGACACTCTGCCGTCCAACCTACCGTAGCATCCTTTCTCAGCAGCCGAAATATGGGCTCACAAGTTGTGGTGAGTTGAGCGATGAACCTGCTGATGTAATTAAGTCTACCCAGCAAACTCATCACCTCTGTTTTGTTCTTTGGCGGTGGCAAATCTCGGATGGATTCAATTTTGGATGGGTCTAACTCAATCCTTCATCGACTGACGATGAACCCTAACAGTTTTCCTGATGGAACCCCGAATGCGCATTTGGCTGGGTTAAGCTTGATATCATACCTTCGGAGTCTTTGGAAAAACCTCCTTAGGTCTGCTACATGGTCCTCCTGACGCCAAGATTTTATGATCACATCATCGACGTACACCTCGATTTCTTTGTGTATCATGTCATGAAACACAGCAGTCATTGCTCGCATGTACGTTGCCCCGGCGTTCTTCATTCCGAACGGCATTACCCGATAGCAGTAGGTTCCCCATGGCGTAATAAACGCTGTCTTCTCAGCATCCTCCTCGTCCATTAGGATCTGATGATAACCCGCATAGCAATCCACAAAGGATCCGATCTCGCGCCCAGCGCAATTATCGATCAGGATATGAATGTTGGGTAACGGAAAATTGTCCTTGGGACTTGCTTTGTTGAGGTTGCGGTAGTCGACGCACACCCTGATTTTTCCATCCTTCTTTGGGACTGGTACCACATTGGCCAACCACTCGGGATATCGAGTGACCCGAATGACCTTCGCCTGCAACTGCTTAATCACCTCTTCTTTGATCTTTACACTCATTTCTGTTTTAAATTTCCTTAGTTTTTGCTTGACCGGAGGGTATGCCGGGTCAGTGGGCAGTTTGTGAACCACTAAATTGGTGCTTAATCCAGGCATATCATCATATGACCATGCAAAAACATCCTTGAATTCCGTGAGGGTTTTGATCAATTCTTCCCTGACATTCGGCTCAATGTGGATGCTAATTTTGGTTTCTTGGACGTTATCAGCGTCTCCTAGATTCACAGCCTCAGTGTCATTTAGGTTGGGTTTGGGTTTTTCCTCAAATTGGTACAGTTCTCGGTTTATCCCTTCGAAGGCTTCACCTTCGTCACATTCAGATTCATTGTCACAAACGTCCTCTTGCATCATTGAGTCGAATTCAGATTGATTTATTAGACTAGGTCGAAGATCCGTTGTGCATGCCATGTCATTAGAACCAGTAAAAAGAGAACTGTTCAGAAAGAAAAAGAACAAAACAAAAATTAAAAAAGGACAAAAAGAGAGAACTTTATTAAACTTGCGGGATAAAAGGGTTCACACTTTTACAAGACAAACGTAAAATTTGGATTACACCCTGGAATAATCCGAACAAAACAAACAAACAAAACATAAATCAAAGCCTACTACCAAGACTCCCCTCGGACCGGAAGAGGAGTAACAGTCCAATTGTTGGTTTTGGCCTCAGGCCCCACAAACTGTATCTCTGCTCTGCTGGAACCTTCTCCAGCTTCTACCATACTGACATCCGCGAATAGCCTCTCAAAACTCTGATTCAGGTCCTCATTTATATCGATCAATGGTCCTAGAATCTTTGGGACCGGTGACCCCTTGGCACTTGCTTTAACAAAAGACCTTGAGAGACGTGGCACCGGCTTAGGCAGAAACCAGACCCTCTTCTTCATTTTTCGCGCTTGCTTCCTATCTGCTGCGGTTGGTTTGAACCCCAATCCGAAAGTTTCCAGATTTTTAGGCAAGGTGACAGGTTGGACAATCCCCTGAAGCTCGACTCCTAGGCACTTTCCCGGCACAAATCCATTACCCAGCATTTCCGAGACCATCATGACTGTTGCGCTAGGGTGTGGGATGATCTCTCCTTCAGAAATTTTGTTGGCCGACCCTGTGTCGAAAATCTGGTAGACCCAAGGACCTTTGTCATCAGCGGTCTCTATGAAAGGTACAATGGCTCCACCCATGGTGCACGTTGTATCCTCGCCGTGTAACACGACCTCTTGTCTTTCCCACTCGAACTTCACCATCTGATGTAGGGTGGAGGGCACCGCTTTGGCTGCATGAATCCATGGTCATCCCAACAGCAGGTTATAAGATACTGTGGCATCTAACACCTGGAATTCCATGGTAAACAGGACCGGACCAATGGTCAGTTCAAGTACAACATCCCCTACAGTGGTTGTTCCGTTTCCGTCAAACCCTCGGACACAGATACTGTTCTTGTGGATCCTTCCGTGGTCGATCTTTAACTGGTTCAGGGTAGATAGTGGACAAATATTGGCGCTTGAGCCATTATCCACCAATACTCGAGTTACCACCGAGCCTTCACATTTGACAGCTAGGTATAAAGCTTTATTATGCTCCGTACCTTCCATCGGCAGGTCATCATCTGAGAATGTTACCCTGTTCACCTCGAAAATCTTGTTGGCAATGGTTTCCAGGTGGTTTACAGAAATCTCACTGGGTACATGAGCTTCGTTCAATATCTTCATCAGGGCCCGCCGATGCTCCTCAGAATGGATTAGTAATGACAGCAGTGAGATCTGGGCCAGTGTTTTCCTCAGCTGTTCGACCACGGAATAGTCCTGCACTTTCATCTTCCTCAGGAACTCCTCAGCCTCTTCTTCGGACACAGGTTTCTTGGTTGCAACTGGGTTGGTTCTTCTTAGCTCCACCGGAGCAAAACATCGACCTGATCGAGTCAGTCCTTGCGCTTCACAACTAACTTCTTCTACCTGTTTTCCTTTGTACATCACCACCGCCTTTTCATATTTCCAAGGCACAGCCTTGCTATCAATCATCGGCAGCTGGACTACAGGCTTTACGGTGACCGGTTCTTTATATGCCCCCTTTAGCACAACAGCATGTGCGGGCGGAACCCCTGATATTACCAACTTGTTTGGCTCGGGTTTGCTTGTTATGGCGGACGGGCTTTTTCCCAATATCACTACTGGCTTGACGCTTTCTCCCTGTGACTGTACCTTCGTTCCCCCACTGGTTGAGACTTCCTTCGGGGCGGCTTGGATCATCATCACTGTTTGTGAGGGTTTTCTCAATTCTCCTCCCTCATACACCAACTCAATCATGTAAGTCTCGTGGTGCGCTGGCAGTGGGTTTTGGTTGATGTTAGGAGCTTCTGGTGTCTGGACCTCGATCTTATTGGTGTCGATAAGATCCTGTATGGCATGCCTTAACTTCCAACACTTCTCGGTGTCATGCCCGAGCATCCCTGAGCAGTATTCACAACTTATTGATCGATCCAAATTCTGAGGTGGGGGATTTGGTTCTCGAGTCTGGACAGGACTAACCAAACCCAATTGCCTCAGCTTGTGGAACAAAGCGGTGTAGGTTTCTCCCAACTCCGTGAAAGTTCTCTGTTTCCGCAACCTGTCATTCCTAGCATCTGGATTTCCCCGAAAACCTGCCCCTGGAGGGTTTCTATACGCCCTTGGTGGAGGATAGGTGTTTTGTGGTGGTGCATATATGTTCTGGGGAGCCGGCGCGCGCCATTGCGGGCGAACCGGAGGCTGGGTGTATGCTTAGGCCTGGTGTACGGAACAATGTGGTTCTCGAGGTGGATAGAAATTTTGTGGTGGGTTGTATGGGCAGTTTGACCTGTGAGGTCTGGGTTGGTTGTAGTGCGGCCTGCCAGCCCTGGACCAACTGCCTGCCTCGATCGTGGCAACCTCTTCTTTCTTTCTTCTCAGCGCACCTCCCGTGCCGCTTTGAATAGCCTGGGTTGTGGCTTTGAGTGCCGAATAGTTCAAGATTTTGTCAGACCTCAGACCCTCTTCTATCATGACCCCTATCTTGACCACCTCGTTGAAAGATTTTCCAACTGTTGTCACCAAGTGACCAAAGTAGGTTGGATCCAATGTTTGCAAGAAATAGTCCACCATCTCTCCCTCTCTCATGGGAGGATCGACTCTAGCTGCTTGTTCTCTCCAGCGGAACCCGAACTCGCGAAAACTTTCCCCGGGTTTCTTCCCAGTTCTTAATAATGTGAGACGGTCAGGGACTATCTCGAGATTGTACTGGAAATGACCTGCAAAAGCCTGCGCCAGATCATCCCAAGTATACCACCTACTGGAATCCTGCCTGGTATACCATTCTAGTGCAGATCCGCTCAGACTTTGGCCGAAATAAGCTATCAGCAGCTCATCCTTGCCGCCTGCCCCTCTCATTTTGCTACAGAATCCCCGCAAATGTGCCATGGGATCACCGTGCCCTTCATATAGATCAAATTTAGGCATCTTGAACCCAGCCGGGAGTTGGACGTCTGGGAAAGGGCATAGATCTTTGTATGCTACGCTGACTTGGTTGCCCAGCCCGTGCAAGTTCCTGAAGGACTGCTCCAGGCTTTTGAACTTTCTCAATACTTCATCCTGTTCAGGGGCCTTAGCCGGCTTTTCAATCTCTGCCGGCACTTCCAAATGTGGATTGTAAGCCTGTGGTTCGGGGGCATGAAACGTAGGCTCAGGGGGATAGTACTGTGTATCGTGAGCCTGAAACAATGGCTCACTGGTCGTTCTTTGCAAAGGGGCTGATGTTGGTCCCACAAAAATGGGAATATTGGGTGTTGGGAGAGGTTGATGGGGTGGTGGAGCTTGGGAATCATGAGGGCTTCTTTCTTGATGATAAAGGGGATTTGGGCGGCTTGTGGAAGGGCCAGAGTGAGGGTATTCCGGCATGTGCCCCAGTGTTTCAGGGCTCTTTTGTGTTTTGGTGGCTAGCTGCATTTCACTCATCTCTAGTCCCATCCTTTCAATCTTTTCCATCGCTTCTTTCAACAACTGGCTCATCGGCCTCTCTTCCTCATTACTATTCTCTGAGGTAGTCATGCTTGTTGCTATCGGTCCTTTGGATCTGGTTTGGTAGGAGTGTGTTGCCAGAGTTCTTTAACAACTAACTTGTCTGGTATCAGACAACAACAAACTTTTGTTAGCCTTAGAGTTTAACAGATTTGATCATAACACATAGAGGATGCAATGCTCCTAGGCAGCTAACCGTTTCTACATGCTTTGCTTCAAACAACATGCGTCATCCCGGCTTGCTCATTTGCTCCCTTTTTATTTATTTTTGTATTTCCTTTTCTTTCTTTATTAAAAGCGGTCGAATCTTATGGGGATTGCCTACGTATCACGTCCCCGCACGAATCAGACCAAGCGTAGTTCTGCCTCAAAGTAAAGACACATAGAAATTCTTCTGGAATCACTTAATTTCATTATCAAAATTTGCTATTACACATTACTTCAAATAAAAATAGCAAAAGTACAGACTCCACGGTTTTGAACTTGGTTTGAAGAAAAGAAAACAACATATGGGAAAACAACAAAAGCCAAATAAACAGGACTTGACCAAAAACTAATTCTCCAACTTAAGGGCCCGCGAGGCATCATTCGGCTTTTCCGCGGCTCTAGGTGTAAGGTCTCTTTGCAGGCTCTTCAACTCGTTCATAATCCGGTGGACGCAGCTTATGATGGAAACAAGGAGGGTCTTCCGAGGTGTTCGCTTACAGTCCAGGCATTTCATGTAGATGTAATGCCCGATTTCGTCAATCCTTGCTCAAATGTTATCCCTTTCACTGAACAACTGCCTGATTTGTCGGTTCTTTAACCCCAGTGCCTGAGCATTGTCGGCAAGTCGATCCTGGAACAACTCCATTTGTCTTTCCATGCAGGCCATTGCATCGTAGCACTGTCTTCTGTCGGCCTGGGCGTCTCGTGCTTGTTTGATGATCCGATCATGTAGAGTGGAGTTCGTCTCCCTTAATATCCCGACGCTCATTTCATAATCCCTTATGACCTGTTGCAAACGCTGCTTCCGGGCCATTGTGTACTTTGCCCATCTGACCTTCATCCTTGCTATGCAAGCTTTTGATTGTTCTAATTCTTCTTGGCTTTGGATGACCTGATTTCTCAAACTTGCTATCAATCTTTCGTTAGAGCGACGCTTCTGTCGGTCAACGTTACTCTTACTGGCTTGGCGAAGGCGGGCCTTCAAGGTTTGGTTTTCTTGGGCTAGCTTGTTTCTTTCAGCCTGCTCCGAGGCGACTTGCACATTGTTCTCAAATACAAGCCTTTTGACTTGTTGCTTTAGCTTCCCGATTTCAACCCGGTAACCTTCCTCCCTTTTTAACCATCCCCATTGCTCTTGTGAATCATTTGTGAAGTGTTGGACGTGGGCCCTTTTAGCAGGTCTTTGCCGAATCTGAAACCTTCTTTCGAACCAAGCATCGTACTTTGGGTCTACCTCACCTTTAGCTAGTTCTCGCACCATGGTCTTGGGCTCCAAGAATCTACATTCATGCCACAGTTTTCTAATCTTCCCCTCGGGGAATATGACTCCCGGGCTTAATTCCAAGGCATGCTTGCTCAGATCTTCATCAGTAGGGACTACTTGAAACCTGCCCAGTTGTCGTAATACCCGATGAGGGGCATATGGCTGGATGCTGCGAAGCCCCATTAAGAGAACATGACATTCTTCAGCCGACATGTAGATCACCTCAGTATCAGTCAACCAACCGAATGCCCATTCAATTTGGTCAGCTGTTGTTGACCTTAACCGTGTAAACCATGCTTCGACACCTTCAGGAAATCTGGCGCCTGTCATGCGCTTCTTGAATCCGCTGATACAATTCCTCTCGGTCAACCCGTGGTTCATGTATCCTACTCGGTGATGGAGATGTTCCTGCATCCATAGCTGAAGTAACAGGTTGCAACCTTGGAAGAACTTGCCTCCTTCTCGGCATATAGTCAGAGCCCGGTAGATTTCGGACAAAATCAAAGGAACCACAGTACTATTGGTTCTTTTGATTGCCACGTCGGCCATCCCTACCAGACCTATCTCTATCTTTTTATCCTTCCTTGGACAGACCATGACTCCCAAGAATGCTGTGATAAAAGCCAAAGTACGTCTTGCTTCCCATTTGTTTCTGTTCCCGCCGTGAGTTAGCCCAAGGTTCGGTTCCTCGAAACCCTGCGGGGCTCCGTACCGCTGATACAAGAAATGGAGATCACAACATCCTCTCGATAAATCGTCATGTTGTATCTTCCGACTGATGCTTAGTAGATCCAGAAACGCATGCGGAGACACTGGCCTTGGCGAAAGCAAATATTGCCCTCTTAACCTCTCATTCAATCCCGCATATCCGGCAACTTCCTCAAGTGTCGGTGAAAGTTCAAAGTCAACAAAACGGAATACATTGCGGGTTGGGTCCCAAAATGGTATTAGAGCTTCAAGAATATCTGTCCTCGGCCTAACACCCAACAAATTTACAAAACCTCCCAATATTCTTCCTACTACCCCTTTGCTATCGGCTTCCAAGTCATTCCACCACATGTGGAGTTGTAGAGGGACCTCGCTGAGGGCCGAGAATGGTTCATTTTGCTCTGTGCTCATCCTGCACATTTATTAAGGTGACCTTTTAGGCGAAAACAAAAACCTTTATTTTGACTCTAAACAAAAAATCTTTGAAAACAAAAACAAACAATATATGTATTTATATACATGTGTATATATATGTACATATATGCTTTATGGTATATCATTATTGGTAAAATGAAAAAGGGAGTTGGACCCGATGAGGGTTGCCTACGTATCCCACATCCGGTGAGAATCAAACCGACGTAGTTCGGGTAATAAACTAACTAGTTTATTTATTTATTATTATTTTTTTTATTTCTTTTTTTTGAAAATAGAGTAAAATAAAATAAAAACTCATTCCTCATTCTCAGCTTGCTATTTTTCTCTTTTCTCTTTTCCTTTGTTTTTAGTAAAACAAACTCATAAATATACCCATTTTCTCTTCTATCTGCATTTTGTCATTTTTTTTATTTATTATTTTTTTTGTAAAAATTTCCCAACATTCAAAACCGGTCATCATGCATGTTTGAAGCAAATAAATGCACAAGCAGTGAGTAGGATGCATCAGGATGGCCTTTTCTATTTCAGGTTGCTATTCCTAGACGGACCCAACCCCTGTGTTGAGTCCCCTAAGTCAAAAATGCACATGATGCAAATAAGCGTTCCTACTAGGGATCCGGCATGAAGTTGAGTTATTCTAGGTTCAGAACCTGGGTGTTTGTTCTAGACCTGGCTTACCCGAGCGGACAGCTCGAGCCGAGGGGGGGCAGCGTACCGGGAATACAGAAGCTTCACCGGCTTAGCAACTTGTCCGAACCTCGTTCTAAATTGGGATTTGACACTATACAGAAAAGAAGTCGTACGAAGTACACCCTTCTTCATGATTTAGAAGACTCAGAGAGGAGATGGGTTTCGGCACAGTTTATACACAGTTCACGTAATATCAAAGCGGTAAAAGGCAACCAATTAGCACATTAAGCACAGATCATGTAACAAAATCAGATAAAGCTGAACATAACAATTTATTCTAAGCTCGAATTTCTATCCCAGAACCAGTAGTTCTGGTTTTTTTATCCCCAGTGGAGTCGCCAGAGCTGTCACACCTCCTTTTTCATACCCGCGCGGGCACAAGGGAGTTTTTTCCAATTAAAGGACAATCGAAACGGGATTGGTTTATTTATTTCAGAGTCGCCACTTGGGAGTTTTAGGGTGTCCCAAGTCACCAATTTTAATCCCGAACCGAGGAAAAGAATGACTCCATATTACAGTCTGCGTACCAGAAATCCGGACAAGGAATTCTATTAACCCGGGAGAAGGTGTTAGGCATTCCCGAGTTCCGTGGTTCTAGCACGGTCGCTCAACTGTTATACTCGGCTTATTTATCTGATTTAAATACAATTATGAACCATGTGCAAATTTTATCTTTTACCGCTTTATTATCATTATTTTTTAGGAATGTGAACATCGCTAAAAAAACATGTCTTTGGACTGCGTCACATGAAATGCACCCACAATCCGGAACATATTTTATTTGACGTTTTGGGATTTGGATTTGGGTCGCATGAAATGCACACCCAAGTTTAAGAAAATAGATTATTAAATACGCACCTAAAGAAACTATCGTGTTATTATTTTGGGAGGGCCGTGAAATTCGCTAAACGGCACGTCCCGAATTCTAAATACTTTGATATATACATACAATAGAGGGCCCCGCAACTTTTGTTCATTTTGTTCGTCGAGGCTCGTCTCATCCTTGTTTTTAAAGGGATATCCTATAGCAACTACATTTCTTGTCGCGCTTGTCTCTACTAATTGAAAACAGTAGATAGCCCTAGTTAATTACATGCTTGCAAGTTATCTATAACAGAATTCCGAGTGCTTGTGCAAAATCAGAAGCACGGCCACGTACACAGTCAGCCGAGCAAAAATTAAGGGCCCAAATCCAGCCCATGCGTGATGGACCAGACCTGGGCCATTGTTTGCTCGATGCGGGCCTGCTTGGTCTGTTTCGACCTGGGTTCGACCTTCGTGAGGTTGAGATTGCAAGCTCTGTGTTCTTTATCTTAAAACATGGTTTACCAGTTATATGAAGCAGTTTATCAGAAGGGAAAGAACTTAACTAGTAGTGTACGATTTTAATGCTTGGCATACATTACAGAATTATACTACACCAGTAAGCTAAATCTAAGATACAACCTAATGCATTGGGCATACTTTTATCACCAACCTATATACACAGTCTAACATTCAACTACCATACATTGACATTTATTAGGCATGAGGACTATCTCCAGTATCCAAAACAAGAATGTAAACTATTATACATTATATGAGGCCTAACATAATAGTCTATGCATATATAAGCATCTGCAGATCTTCTCTTTTACATTCATGCTCAAACCTTTCAAGTTACAGTGGTAGTATATTTGTGTACCTGGTATAGAGGAGCAAAAGAAGAAGAAAGATGATCAGCTGAGTGGTACACAGCAAGCACAGCAGCAGGTAAACAACACAACACAACAACAAACAAAACAGCCACAATGGAGAAGCTCAACAAGTGATCGAGCAATGGACAGACAATCCCAGAAAAACAGAGCAGGAAACAACAGCCCAGAATGTTGAATGTAACAGCAATCCAGTGATCCCAATAACCCCAAAAGCTCAACAAATAACCACTACAGTTCCGATAGTCAAAACTCAAACCAACAGTACACAGAAAGCTCAGTGTAGTAACAATCACAGCAGAAGAACACAGACTTCTCTTAATGGAACAAATAACAATCCCAGTTAGGATAACCAACTTGGTTTCTTTGTGCAGTTTTTGGACAGTGTTCAATTACAGTATTTCTGGAAATTTCCTTCTGTTTTTTTCAGTTTTCTTCAACTCACAAGACCTCTCCTCAAGACTAAAATTTTCCAGCCCCTTTTAAGTTCTGAAATGGCCTATTTATAAGCCAAACAACCAGTGCAGTCAAGCTGCCTGGATCCTGCCAATTTGCAGACTGCCCATACCTATTAAATCCCACGCCTAAGCATCTTTTTGATGCCAGCCATTTGTTCCCCACGCTTGGCCTTATTCTTTAATCAAGAGTTATGGGTTCATTTAAGTATTCATTTTAAACCCCCATACTCTTGTGTCTTGTTCCCCATTTGCATTAGTTTAATCCTAAATTAGTACCCTACTTGTCAGCTCACTTAAACTAAGCTTTTTCCTGTTTTTCTCGAACCCCAGACTACCCTTGTTAACCTTGATTATTACTGCCCTAAACCCCTTGCAGCATCAGGGCATTTTGAACTTCTGAAAGTTCAATTCAAGACTGCCCTAGCCTGATTCTTTTAATTTGTTTACAATGCAGTTACAAGCTAGTAGTCACAGCTAATGTCAAGCATCCAATTAACAATCAACAGGTTCATTCACTTACGTGAAGTTGTACGAATTAGAATATTTGAACATTCAGTCGTAGGAAGTTAATCGACGACATTTATCAAGTCGACTATACTAATTATAACAGGTAACAATCAGTCGTTCATATAAACCAATACATACAGGGACCTGAAGGGCTTCGGACAACTTTGGTCAATCACTGGGAACCTATATAAGTTATTTATGCGACGACTATCCTAATCGGACATGTTTATCATAGGATACGTTCAAATCACACGCAGAAAACAATCGACCAAATAAAAGGTCTTTAACAGAGATGGAAGAAATCCGAATGAAAAATAACAAAAATAACAAACAAACACAACGAAACATGCTGACAACTTAATTAGCAGTTGAATAAAACAAAAAGGAAAAGAAAAACTTACCGAGAAATGTCCAAACAAAATTGATCCAAATCTGACTCAACTCTGACCCTTTGAGGCCGAACAAACTTTAATCAGGGTGTTCTCACATGAGAACACCTTGATTAAGGTCTATTAGACCTCAAACCCCCGTTAAGGCTAGCCGGATTCCCCAGGTTCATGTGTTCTAAGGTCTGGATTTTCAGATCTGGTTTTTTAGAAGTTGTGGGTAGATTCGGACCAAACCAAGCCTGGTTTGGTCACGATGGGGGTCAGGGGAGTGTCTGGTATGAAGATGGTGAGGTTTGGTATAGGTCCGGGTTCGACTCGAATCTTCAAATGAAGATTCGAGATGAAGGAAGGGGATTCGAGGCTAGGGGTAATAGATCCATGTTCAGGAGAGTGAGGGGGTCCTGGGGTGTTCAGGAGGTGGTCACCGGCATTCATGCCGCTGGGTTCTGGTGAAGGGGAAACTAGGGCGGCTGCTAGGGTTTCGGGGGGTTTCAGGGCTTGGTGAGGAAGGAGATGAGTGAAGGGGGGTTCGACTAGGGGGCGTGGGGTGTGATAGAAAGCTTATATATGGTCTAAGGGTTTAGATCTGAGCCGTTGGATCAGATGATCTCAACGGCTTGGATCTGATGGTGAGGGGTGAGACGAGGTCGTTTGGTATTAAAACGGGGTCGTTTGGGTTTAAGTGATGGATTGGGTTGTACCGGCTAAACAGGTCGGGTCACGGGTGCGGATGTGGACCGTTGGATCAAGAGGCTTAGACGGCTCAGATTGACTTGCCTGAAACGACGTCGTTTGAATTGGTGCTTGGGCAGGCCGGATTTGGACTGGACTTGAGTGCTGATTTTGGGCCTATTTCGTTTCATTTTTTTGGGCCCAAACTGATTTTCAACTCTTTTCTTTTTGTTTTTTTCTAATTTTAAAACAAAAAATGAAAAATAACAAATAAATAGTAAAACAAATGAAATTAAAACAAACAACAATGTAACACTTCAACACCATTATCACACCAAATTAAAATGTTCAAGTAAGTTAAATCACAACCTAGAACGAACAATGCACATATATTTTGAATTTTCTTTTAACTACTGAATTACGGTTTGATTACTATGACAGACATACCTTGTGTTTTGACTGATAAGATCAAAAAATGCAAAAAAATGGGATGAACCACAAATGACTAGCAGTACATGTCATGAAAAATTGGAAAATTTGTACAGCGAGGTCACTGGTCACTATTTTTGTTTTCTTTTGGAGTGCTTGTCCGTGAAGCAAAAATCACGTGCTTACAACAATGTCTCAAGAGTGGCTTCAAAATGGCAGTACTGGTGGAGTTCGTACTAGCCAAATTTTTCACCCAGCCACTTCTCGTGTTCTTCCGGCTTTTCATTCGTCATTTTGATTCTCCCCTGCCTTTCTTTTCCATACCCTCCCTTTTGAAGATGTCATTCGGGGAGGATTGGGATGCGGTCCCCAAGGGGATCGGACTTGTAAGATATTGTCTTTGAGGTCATATGCCTGAGAGGATGATGATGGAGACGCATCATGAATAGTAAGGATCCTCTATGGGCTTTTGTAATCATATGTAAGGACAATCACTTGTACTTCTTCACTTTTTCGTAAGGATCCTCTATGGGATTTTGTAATCATATGTAATGTAACCATATGTAAGGACCCCACGAGGGCCATTGTAAGCAAACACTTGTATAAATACAAAGATATTTTCTTGATTTCTTCCTTCGACACTTGTTGTATTTCTTTATATTTTTGGTAGCTTCAAGTGCATGATCCTGTTTTGTCGCCTGTGATACTGGCTTTGAGTATTTTCCCCGGCCTTTGGTTGATGAAACGGCTTTACGCGGGGTCTTTTGTGACTTCTCGAACCGGACCAGAATTATGCTAATAACATCGGGCCGCCGAGACCCTCTCTCTTCGTGAAAGCGTGGATAATATCTTTGGGCCTCACAATGGCCTTTGAGAAGAGACTTGCCTGAGGACTCGCGGTCTCGGGATGCCAGTGACTTCCTGGGGGCAATCTCTGGATGGAGGCCTGGCCGTTCTTCGAGCCACCCTGGTCATTACCCGGAATCTATTTTGCATAGGCGTTTGTTAGGGACGCCCATTTATTCGTAAACTAGCCATCTTTGGCGGAGGCCTCTTGAGGCTGTACGCCAATTTGTTAAAGGCATAGTTGGTCTGCTGGGGCTCTGTCTCGCTATAGCGGAGGTTTTTGGGGTTGAGCATTACCTCGAGACCGGAGGCGGTGCTGATGGTCGATGCCTTTGATTGGTGTCGACTCGTTCCGGCCCTTTTCGTATGCAGTCGTGAGGTTGCTTCCGCTTCTTGGGGGTCTTCGGGGTTTGCTGATTTTATGGTGTTGGTGGGTCATTCCCTTAATAGCTGCTTATTTGGGGCACGACAAAGACCGGCCACGGCGATAGATGAGATGTGTGCTACATAATAATGAAGGAGCTTTTATCGGGGCGAGATGGGCCCGTGCTTCTGAGGAAAGTGCGTCATTCGATCCTGGTGTTTTCGGAGTCCTTAGTTCTGGAGCAGCAGTTCCTTTGGGCCAATTAAGGTTGGGCCACCAGGAGGATGCTCGATCATCGAGTAGGTTTGTCAGCTTCACTTCGTGGTAGGTTTCAGCATGATCCCTCCGTATCTCGGGTCTTTGAGTTGTTCCATCAAGGGGCTATACTTTGGGGGGCCTTGGATGAGGGCAGGCCCCTTAGGCTTCTTGGCGAGGAAAAAAAGGGTTGAGTTGGTGCACTGGCGATTCGGGACATATCGGAGCTCTCTTTACAAAAACCTTTCGGTGAGGCAGGAATCTTCTTGCGGTAAGCATTTCGCCTTTTCGACCTTAGGGGTGGAGCTGATCGAGCTAGGAATACCTGAAGTATCAAAAATGCAGGCTTCGAGCTTCGATCCGAGTGGATATAATTGTGAAGTTGTAGCTTGATTCCTCAAAAGTCCGGATTAGGAACAACTGGTGCCTGGACTGGCATAATACTAAGCTTGGACCGAGGATGATGTAGAAGTGGCGACTTGTCGCTGATGGTTGAGCTGGGTTGGAGCGGGCCTTCGTGGCATGCGTTTATCGTAGATCTTTGGGACAGGCACTTGAAGAGACCCATGCTAGGGGTTCCGTCCTTATAGAGGGATTCGCTCGAGCGAAGGTAGTCGGGCGTGATGCCCGGTTTGTTTATTGCAGATGCCATAAAGAACGAGGCTGGGGCTGGTAGGCC
This sequence comes from Nicotiana sylvestris, assembly GCF_000393655.2. NCBI lineage: Eukaryota > Viridiplantae > Streptophyta > Magnoliopsida > Solanales > Solanaceae > Nicotiana > Nicotiana sylvestris. Next base: position 93,209,092 of record NC_091061.1, read on the forward strand.
GTAACCCTTTTAGGGGTGGAGCGTAGATTTTGTCACTTTGTATTTTGTTGTTTATAGAGTATGCTTGTAGATGGAGAGCGCACCTTTTGCGTATATATATATATATATATTTTGCGTATATATATATATAAAATGAGAGAAATCTTGAAGTTTTACATCCTTTGTATCTCTTCATGTATTGCCTTTGATCCGGCGGGCTGGTTTCCATGTTTTGGCGTGATCCTCATGGGTTCAGAACCGATCAGGCAGGCTCGGGAGCTTTCAAGCGCGATCCTTGATGCGAGCAAGTGTTGGGGCCTCTATGTTTTACCCAGCTGCTTTTAGGCTCAGTTTCTGAGTCACGGCTTTATTTGAGCTTGCTTGTCCTTTGATTTTTTGTGCCCGTGCGGGTGGATGGCGATTGTTCTCATTTCTTTCCCTTGGGTATTTCGCTATTTCAGCTATTTTTGGTCTAGTCTCCGAGTCGCATTGCAATTCCAGCCTTAATTGACCCTTGAGTTCTTTCCTGCCTGCATGGTAGATAATGGTGGCCTTCATTTCTCGCCCACAGGCATTTTGTTGTTTCAACTATTTCGGGTCCAGTCTCCGAGTCGCGTTGCAATTCGAGCTTTAATTTGACCCTTAAGTTCTTTCTTGCCGCATGGGCGGTCGACGATGGCATTTTGTGTTTTCGGGTTGAAGTGACCTTACAGGCGTGTGGCCCGGAGGCTCACTCGGCTGGTTGATAGTGGAATTTATGCCGTGCCTTTAGGCATGTTGTAGTTTAACTATTTCGGGTCCAGTCTCCGAGTCGCGTTGCGACTCGAGCTTTAATTTGACCCTTAAGTGCTTTTGATTTTCAGACCGGCGATAGTGCCTTTTAAACTGTTTTGGCCGTTGAGACCTTTTAATAGGTGGCCCGGAGGCTTGCATAGTTAACTATTTTGGATCCGGTCTCCGAATCAGGTTACGATTCGAGCTCATTTTAATCCTCAAGTTGTCAATTTTCAAGCTGGCGACAATGGCTCTTACGCTGTTTTGTTCGTAGAGACCTTTTAATATGTGGCTCGGAGGCTTGCTTAGTTTGCAACAATGGCTCTTATGTTGTTTTTACCCGTGGGCTTTCTGTAGGCTTTGTTTTCCGCTCGTTAAGGTCATTTTGAAAGATTTTTGCCTGACCCGTTGTCGGTTCTGGAAAAAACTTGATATCAAGTCGTTATCGGCGATGTTTCTAGCACCTCAGAAGGTTCATAGCTCGTAGGCTGAGTAGGTCGAAGCCTTGTGATTTGGAGCTGACATGGTCGAAGCTCGTTTTTGCCTGTTGAGGGAAGCCTGTTTTAATCGGTTCTTTCCGAAGTAGTGGCCTACGATTTTTGTTTAGCGATGGTCGGGCGTCCCCGAGTCGCATTAGTTTGGTTGTATCAGCCGTTTTGACCGTAATCATATGTGTTTGGCCGGAGCTATTTTTGATCCCGAGTGATAGTTCAGGCGTCATCACCTAGGGTATGCCCTTATGGGACTCTTACAAATGCGACGTGTAGCCTGAACTTTGGGATTTTCATGCCTATTGAGGTTTTACAGTTTATCATGCCTGTTGAGGTCTTATAGTTTGTCATGTCTGTTTAGGTCTTACAGTTTTTGTAATGTAGAATAGATCTGGTTACGCTGAGTCTGCCTCTAGGGGTCTTACAGTTTCGGGTTTTCCAGCACATGGCGATTGGCGATGAATGACAGTCTCCGAGTCATCAATTTGTTTAAGCGTGAAGAACGCTTTTCGTGAGCTCGGAGTTGCCTTGTAGAGGCTATATGAGCCCTGAGTTCCGACCCTTGGGTTGTGTGAGTGCTGAATTGCTGATGCTAAGTCTTCGAGTGTTTCAGGATGCATCCGGCGAAAGGGTCCCTCCCGGGAATATACTGTGATTTCCAAGTTCGAAGAATGGGGTGCTAGAAGACATCCTTCGATCCATTGTCGTAATATATCTTGTTGTGTTTAGTTGACCTATATCGGGTCAAAGCCAATCGCTCGGAGGTTTGTCCTGCCTCGATTTTTTTTTGTGATTTCAGAGCCTCGATCCGGAGGCCGTTGGAGCATTTGAACTGCTGGCACCCGTTCCCAAGTTTTTGGGGGCGTTTCTGGTGAAAGGATTTGTTACCCTACTCTGAGAAGGAGTCCCCTCCCCCTCTTTTTTTTTGACAAAAGGTTTTTTTTGACTTCTCGATATAATAGTACATATTTTTGACGACGGGGCCTGACTATATCGGTCGTTTGGTCCGATACATTGTTTTCCTTTAGGAAACCTCATTTGGCATTTTTCAAAACTCCTTCGAGAGGGCAGCTTTTCGGGGGGAATTCCCCTCGCCTATTCAAAAGTCGGCCGCAGGGATAGTCTTGAATATTTTTTGCGGAGTTCCCCCTTAAGCGACTTGCAGACATTGCCTCGTTAAAAACCTTGCCAGTAAAAACCCTTCTTCTGGGATAAAAACTCGGGCGAAGGAAAAGAGTGCAATGGGTGCGCCTTTGGGGCCTCGAGGTCTTGCAATAGCACTAACGTCCCAGTAGCTCTGATTAGGTGCCTGCATGAAGGTTAATTCCTAATTTGAAATAAAATAAAAAGAAATGGACATACCTTAAAACGGGATATGCTGGCGATGCCTTGGGATTGGCCTACTATAACTGCCCCGGGTGCGTAGATGCGGCGTGGAACTCTACTTTGTTTTGTCAAGTTCGACCGGGTGCGAAACCTGGTTTGCTCGTTGTTTCATTTGGGGGCGGAGGCATGAGCGTTGGTACTACATCGTGTATAGAGAACATTTCCCTTGCCGCATGTTGTTCCCCGTAGACGGTTTTGATCCCGTCCTTCGTCGGGAAATTTATAACCTGGTGGATGGTAGATGGTACTGCTCTCATGCAGTGTATCCATGGTCGTCCAAATAAGGGGTTATACCTTATATCTCCCTCGATGACATGGAATTTGGTGTCTTGGGTTGTGCCGGCCATGGTAACTGGAAGGACGATTTCCTCTTTCGTCGTTTCGCTCGCCATGTTGAATCCATTGAGGACCCGAGTGGCAGGCACGATTTGTTCGAGCAGCCCGAGCTGTTCTATCACCCTCGACCTGATGATGTTGGCCGAGCTACCTGGATCCACGAGTACATGTTTTATCTTAAAAGAATTTACAAGAAAAGAGATTACTAGGGCATCGTTGTGGGGTTGAGACAGGGCCTCGGTGTCATCTTCGCCGAACGTGAGGGTGTCTTTGGGGATATATCCCCGAGTTCGTTTTTCTCTAGTGATGGATATTTTTGTTCTTCTCATTACAGGTTCCTGCGGGGCATCGATGCCCCCCATGATCATGTGGATGACGTGTTGTGGCTCATTTGACTCGTTTTTCTTGGTTACCTCCCTTTCTCGGAATTGATTTTTGGCCCGATCACCTGAAGGTGCCCTTTGATGAGCAGTCGAGCCACTTCCTCTCATAATTGATGGCAATCCTCGGTCCTATGACCGTGCGTGTTGTGGAACTTGCACACTAAGTTGTAATTTCTCTGTGAAGCGTCTGACTGTATCGGTTTGGGCCACTTGGCGTCTCTGATCTTGCTGATAGCAAACATGATATCTGAAACATCGACGCAGAAGTTGTATTCCGATAAGTGGGGCGCATTTGTTGGAGCTATTTTTTGATCGAACTTGGTTTTGTTGATGAGCCCTCGAGGGTCCTATCCTTGATCTATCCTCCGGTCGTTGCGAGGTAGGTTGCGCCTTGGGGAGTTCCTTCTTTCTTCGAGGTACGGCTGGTACCTTTCTTTGTTTGGTTTCGATTCTTTTACCAGGAGTCGGTTTGGGTACACTGATCCCGAAGGGGCTCCCAGTTGGTCGTCCTCGGCCCTGATCTTTGACTGGTGCCAGTTGTAGACGTCCGACCAGATCACGGCTGGATATTCGATCAGGTTCTGCTTCAACTGTTTTGAGGCCACCGAGCTTTGTTCATTCAGGCCTTGGGTGAAGGCCTGTACTGCCCAGTCGTCGGAGACAGGCGGCAGCTTTATCCGTTCCATCTGGTAGTGGGACACGAATTCCCGCAACATCTCGTTCTCTATTTGCTTGATTTGAAAACGTCATACTTTCTCGTTGCTACCTTGATGGCTCCCACGTGTGCTTTTATGAAGGAGTCTGCTAACATAGCGAATGAATCTATGGAGTTGGGAGCTAAGTTGTGATACCACATCATGGCCCCCTTCGAAAGCGTTTCTCTAAATATTTTTAGCAATACGGACTCGATCTCATCATTTTTTATATCATTGCCTTTTACTGTTCAGGTTTAGGCAGTAACATGTTCGTTAGGGTCGGTAGTACCGTTGTACTTAGGGAGTTCCAGCATTCTAACTTTTTAGGAATGGACTTTGGGGCCGCTTCCTCGGGGAATGGCCTCTGTATGAACTTCTTCGAATCCAAACCTTTTAGGACCGGGGGTTCTCCCGGGATCTGATCAACCCTAGAGTTGTAGGTCTCGACCTTTTTATTGTTGGCTGCAATTATTTTCTCACCTAATTCGGTCCTTTTGGTGAGGTCCTCGAGCATCTTCACCATGGCGGGGTTAGCCACCGACCCGTTGTTGCTTAATCTTTCGGGTACTTGCTCGGCGGGGGGAGCTGTCTCTAGTGCCACTGTGATGGGGATTCTCGGATGGCTTTGCAACTGAGCAATGGCCAGTTGTTGTGCCTACAACATTTCAAATATAAAATGAAGACTAACTTCATATTCTTCCCCGGCCGGGGTTTTTTGAGCTTCCTGTTGGTCGTTGTACCGTATGCTCCTGTTGGTGTGAGAAGTTTCGTCGACTTGCTGTGCATCCTGTGAGTTCGTGTCCGCTAGAATCGGTCCAGGCACGTTATCGGGATTCTGTAGTGGTGCTCCGGCGGTCAAGACAGCCACGTCATTTTCCCCATGATTTTTGAGGTTGTCGTTCTCGACTCCGTTTACCGAGCCAGACATTTTGACCTGAAATCAAAGGATCTTGGACAAGAAAAAGTGTGAAAGATAATGTGCATTTGTGCAATGAAAATAGCAAGAAAAAAGTCACTATTATTTTTAGCCCCACGGTGGGCACCAAACTATTTACCGTGAAAATGGTAATAACAATTAAATTTGTAGATGGGATTCTAAAAATACGTGAACTATTCCTGAGCTAGTTCTTAGAGTAGTTGATGCTGATAATATGAAGTTTAAAGATTGAATGCAAGCTAAAACAAGACAATAATTAAACCAAAGGTCCTACTGCCCGGGAGTAGGTCCGGTCGATGGGGGACCTCGGGTCGACGTCAGGGTCGAACTCGAGCTATCAGGGATAGTCGGGGATGGGATAACAGTTGAGGATATAATTGAAAAAGGCTCTTCACGGTCAATATTAAATAATATAATGAAGAACAAGTAATTGAACGATGAATATTAAGGTGACTTCGAGCCAATATGAAGTGACAAACAAATAACATACAAGAAAGCAGTAAAGCTAAATGGCTTCGAGCCAGTGATGGCAAGCGAGTTAGAGAGGAGAAAGAGAGAGAATATATTATTGTACTTGAGTAGAATGGTTGGAGCTCTTCCTTTACAGGGTGTTAGCGACTCCCCTTTTATAAAAAGGGGGAAGTCCCAACTTCGTACAAGATACGTTGCATGATAAAAGAAATAAGATAGGACAACCAGCTATTACGTGTGGGCTGATGTCGAGCTGCTTGAATAGACCTTATCGACCCCGGGTGTATTCCTCGGGAGATCCCTACGTTAATCGGGGTTTTAATCGACATTATCCTTGGCAGGATACCGGCCGATCTTGAGGGGCATGGATGGCTCGAGATCCCAGGCTTCTAGGATTACCCTTCGAGGTATTCAGTCGAGGAGAAATCGGCCTCCCAGATTTCACCTTGCACAATGGGTCCCGACCGAACTTATGTTCACAAATTAGTCCATATAAACAGTTGAATCAAATAAATTGCGTGTAAAGCACGTTGGATAATTCAGGTAGTAAGATAAAGGTTTGAACAAGTGGTAAAACAAAGGTTTAAATAAAGGGAGTATTTGATAAAGAGGGGTCCTAGGTTGTTTATCCTATAGGATCACCCCATGCAATGTCCGGTAAACACTCCTCAATGAGGGGCTACACGTGACATTAACACGTAGTCATCATATCCCATGTCTACCCTTCCCATCCCCTTATTGGTCATGCAAAGCGAGTGTTGGTCAATGATTCCTATTGCATGCTGCAACCCGTTCCTTCTTAATGGTCTTGGAGGGAGTTAGGACCTTAACCTATAAGTAGTTCTAGACATACCCCTAAGGTTTGGAAAGGCAAAAATTCTAAGGCGACAGTCAAAACATTTAGAACTTTCACATAATGGGAGCAATTAAGAGCGTCAGAGTTTCCTCCTCAAACAAACACACAAGCAGCACGACTCAACCACAGTTAAGGTCTTTATTAGACAATGTCCTAAAGCAGGATATCTAAGTGAATATGCAGGAATAGCCAAAACCTTTTTTAGACTAAGAAATTATACCCTAGCAGTTGCCTAGGGACTCTTTTTAAAAGCCTGTTAGAATTAGAAATGTTAAGCGACAGAGACAGTTTCAGAGAAATGCAATTGTTGAAAACGCCCTAAGGCTTGCCTATATGCAGAATAGTGGTGTCTATATTAATGCAGAAAATAAACAGATTTTGAAATAGACTCCTTAAATACATATAAGCATGATATCTAATGAGGTTGAGGCAATTTGAAAGAGATTGTTTCAGAAAACGCTTAATACTTAATAAGACTAGTTTAAAAATGAACTAGGCATAATGAAGTTGATTTGTTAGACTAAATTAAATTATCAGACAGTAATGCGAGTAGAGATCCCTATAGGCATGATATCTAGGTGGATTACTGATTTTAATCGATTTGCAGCAACATACAGAAATACTCATTATAACTGAATCGGAATTGAGTCCTATAGGCATGACATCTATTATTGAACTGATTTAAGACATGATTGTTTGGAACACATGGTTTAACATGTCAGAATGCAAACCTTCTAGACATGGTTTCTACTTGATGAGCAAACAAACTTAAAAGTGAAATCCTATGGACATGATTTATATTAGGCGAAGCAATCAGATTAAAGAGCAAATCTAGGAGCATGTTTTCTATTTAGGCAAAGCAATCAGATTAAAGAGTGAAACCCTATGAGCATGTTTTCAATTGAGTAAAGCAGACAGACTCTAAAAGTAAGATCCTAAGAGAAGGATTTCTACCCGTATTACCCTATAAAGTATACATCTACCCATCTATTTTACTAAATACTCCAAATATCTGTTTACAAATTATTACAAGCCAATGAATAAATTACATAAGTAGAAATAGAAAATCAAGAAGCTATTCTATAGGGAGCCTTCATGTAGGCCCAGGTTTCCCAAAGCCTCCAATGGTCTCATAAGCCTCAGTTCCATAGACAAGTTAGAGTCTAGGTCCATCAAAGTTCCCTAAGGGTCTCAAGGACCCCGGTCAATGCTTACACCTAGACTTAATAACCAAAGAATTGAACAAGTGCAGTGTGGAAAGGCCAGCCTCAGTATGCCAGAGTTCAGAGGGCTCTCAAAAGGATCCCAAGGCAGTACACATACTAGAGGGGGCAGAACTTATTGACTAAGAGTAAAGTAAAAGTGAAGGACACAAGTGAAAAAAGATTCAGTAAAAGACTATATTAGAAAGTCTGTTTTGAAATTAATTTAGTAAAGCAACAGAGATTGTTTGGATAAGATATTGGAGCAGTCAACAAAGTTCAAACCCCTTAGGATAGGATCATACACAACTAGGTCACAAAACCGAGTGAATTCAGTAGTCATACAGGGGTCAAGGGGTTTGGGACACATAGAACATATGGATGTAAACACATAACCCAGCAAATGTTTTTGGACTGGTTTAGACATGCTCAGAAATAGATGACACTGGCATAGTCACAGAACCAGTCATTAAGAACACAGACACATAGAGGGGTGATAGGAATTTGGGGATCCATGGGATATAGAATGGTAAGTACACAACAAGTAAGAGATAAATGGTAAGGCATGCTCAAAAACACACATAAAGGGAATGTACAAATCTAAAGGAAGGGGAAGACATAATAACATGCTGATAATGTAACTCTTAACTACAAATTTTACAACAGAACCACAAATAGAAGCAAACCAAAAACCAGAGAAACTGAAACAATAGGAGAAGCATGTTGTTGTTGGAACTTTATATTGAAACTAGGACATACTAGTGAAGAGGAGAGTAAGCAGAATGAAAGAACAAGAGAGCATAAATGGTTAGCCTTCGCTTGCAGCCGGCTAACAGTAGTAGATAGTACAAGAGAGAGAGCAGAGATTTTTAGTAAGAGAGATAGTTTTTGAAACCAAGTGTTCGTTTATGCTAATGAAAGAGTAGAGTATTTATAGTTGAAAACATGTAGTAAAATAAGGTAAGAATCATAGTAGCATGGTAATTAAGGAACTCAAAATCAGTCAGTTAGAAATCAAGGAAAGTACTTCTTAAGTTAAGGGAGTTAACTCAAACAGTAAGAACTAGTATATAAGGAAAGAAAGATTAGTACATGATTAATAGGGAAAGAATCAAAATTCAGTAAGCATAGAGTAGTCAATTAGGACTAAGTTCAGCAAATTCCAATTAAGGAAAGGATTCAGTCAGAATAAAATACCACAACAAATAAGGTAGGGAATCAGTCAATTTAAACAGACGAGGTAGAATTTTATGTTTTTAAAAGAAAATCTTTCAATCAAACTATCAATTAAGGAAATCATAATCAATCAAGAGGGAGCCATGATTCTATATTTTAACATATAAATAGAGAAGAACAACAGACATAGCAAACATGCAAGGTCATCCATATCAACAGAAAGAAGCAAGAGATGAATAGTCAAGATGAATACAATTACACAGAGGTGATACAAGTAGGCTAAAGACTCAGTAGAAAATCCATTCGAAGCATGGTAACCACAGAAACTTAATAAAAATCAAGTAGGCATGCTAACACACAGAACAAAACAAAGAAGATCTAAGAAATTAAGGCTTTTAACAAAGTCGAGTTGAAAAAGCATTAAGAACATAAAATCAGTCAAGATATGCGAGGAAAGAGGTTAAAACATAAAGAAAAATTGGTTTAAACAAGTGTAGAAGAAACTCCGAGAAACCGTAATTTTAAAGAAAGTAAAACGATTTAAAGTTGAGGATTTTCAGAAGAAGTTTGAGAATAGTGTAAAACATAGAAAGAAACAGACTTAAATCGTTAGAAAGAGCACAAATCTGAGAGATATAAATGAAAGTTAGGGTTTCAAAGGAAACCCAAATAGAAACAGAAGAACCTGCTATAAGCTTCAATGATCGTAACATATATGTTGTGATTTTTCCGAAAATCGCATCGGAGAAGCTGTGAACAACCAAAACAGAAACCCTAGATACGAATCGGCATGGCCCAAGGCCCTTGAAGGCCTTAGAGATGATGAGCAAGGCAATGGAGCGACCATTGGAGGCTTGGGATTGAAAGGTGGTCTCCGGAGATGGCCGGAGAGGGAGGCAGTGGTTGAAGAAAGATTAGGGTTAGGTTGAGAGAGAAGAGAGAGACGAGAGCATCTGAAGTCGACGAATTTGGGAAATGACCTAGGGTTAGGGAGTTGTATGAATTAAAAAAGATAAGAAGTGATGTAGGCCAGACAACAGCCAGGATTTAATCGGGTAAATGGGTTTCGGGTTTGGGTAGGAGTTTATAGGGTCTTGGTCGGATTGATTAGATAGGAAATTGAGCTGGGGATTGGGTTCAATTTGACTAAAATTGAAAGCCAAATCTGGCTATAAATGAAATAGCCAATTTTCCCTATTTTAATTATAATAAATAATAAATTGTTTTCTGAAAATAATTTTTCTGTATGAAAATGATTTAAAATATATAAATATCATTTTAAAAATATTGTGGCCTATTTTACACATATAAAATATAATTATTCATTAAAATGGGCCAACATTGCAATTATGTGCAATTTAGCTTAAAAAATAATAAATGTAATTATAAAAATGCATAAAAAATATATTAGCCATATTTTGGAATAATTATAGGAATTAGATGAATAAATCATCATAACTATAATTTTGGAAATAATTATTGAGGATTTCATGAATAAAAAGGGAGAAAATAAATCAATTTAAATCCTTAAAATTATGGGAAAACTTATAAACCTTGTTCATGCTTATATATGCATATATATGCTATTTTTAAGGTATTTATGCATATAAAAATATATAGAAAAAAATTGGGTATTAACAGTTGTCCCTCTTTACCCGGGAAGGATGAAAGAGTTTTCGGGTCAAGAAATGGTGGCCAATTTTGATCTGATGGGATGTTTTGAAAGACAAATGCCAGACTCCGGTTTTCTAGTTGCCTACATATCCCTGGTTTTACGGGAATCAGGCCATGTGTAGTTCTGGATTCACCCGCGGAGTATGCCGATAAAATTATTGCAAGAACGAACACGAGATGTGGAAACGGCTATGATGAGCAGTTAAGGATCGGGACGGCTGGAGGGAACTGGAGCGAGATCACTCTTTCTAAGATAGTGGTTACTTACTGGTTACCTACAAATAAAAGATGCTACAAATGTATTTGCAAAAATTTAAACACGATGCAGTTTCCCTTTGGACCATAAAGGTTGTCTTCGGATGGTTAAAGATGATGTCCTTGGACCATGACATCCTACGCCATGAATTTAGTGATGGATTCGCAGGCCATGAAATAGTGTTCTCGGGCCATGAAAATGGTGCCTCCGAACCATGACGCCTTTGAATAATGATATGCTAATTTGAGAGATCCTCAGTCCATGGCATGGTGTCTTCCAGCTATGAGGATGGTACCTTTAGACTATGATGCCTTTGGACAGATTGGCGATGTTTCAGCCCATGATATACAATAATATGATGTAACAAGACAAGGCTTAGTCTTGCGAAGTGGAGGGCAGAGCTTAGCTTGATTCAAAAGCAAGTAGATAGAGAAATATTGGTGCAAAGGGGGACAATGCTTAGTCCTGTGCAAGTGGGGAGGCAAGGATTAGACTTATGCAAACAGGGAGGCAAGGATTAGTCTTATGCAGATATGGAGTCCGGGATTAGATTCATGCAACTATGGAGTCAAGGATTAGACTCATGCGAAAGGAAGGCAGGGGTTAGCCTTATGCAAATATGGATTTCGGGATTAGACTCATGCAAATATGGAGTCAAGGATTAGACTCATGCAGGATTGGCGACAGAGCTTAGTCTCATGCAAAGAGAAGGCAGTGCTTAGCCTTATGCAGATATGGAGTCATGGATTAGACTCATGCAAATATGGAGACAGGTCTTAGTCTCATGCAGAGAGAAGGCAGTGCTTAGCCTTATGCAAATATGGAGTCCGGGATTAGACTCATGCAAGATTGGAGACAGAGCTTAGTCTCATACAAATATGGAGTCAGAGATTAGAATCATGCAGGGAGAAGGTAGTGCTTAGCCTTATGCAAATATAGAGGTAGAGCTTAACCTCGTGAAAAGAGAAGGCAGTACTTAGCCTTATGCAAATATAGAGGTAAAGCTTAACCTCATGAAAAATTTAGGACAGGTCTTAGTCTCATGCAAATGGGGAGTCAGAGATTAGACTGATGCAAACATGGAGTCAAGAATTAGACTCATGCAAATGTGGAGTCAGAGATTAGACTCATGCAAATGTGGAGTCAGAGATTAGACTCATGAAAATGTGAAGTCAGAGATTAGACTCATGCAAATGTGGAGTCAGAGATTAGACTCATGCAAATGTGGAGTCAGAGATTAGACTTATGCAAAGAGAGAATAGCAGATAAGGGTAGAGTATGTTTTAGCTAGGATATGTTCAGTGTCTGATGGCCGGATGGATAGGGAATTTGCTTTATGCACATATGTTTCGCGAATGCTACTGTTACGTCAAATGTGTCTATGTTCAAAGAAAAATCGTAAGTTTTATGAGGGGAGGTTGGTTCTTGCTTCGTTTGTCGGCCTTGCTCTGCTCCGCTCTAGAAGCCCCCCTTCGAGTTCCCCTAGGTAGCACCTGACCGTTATAAAAATAGGATTTTCAAAAAATATGCATTCATTGATAAAATAGAATTGTTTTGGAAGCGTATTGATGTATCAAGTAGTTTTTGATGAACTAGCGACTGTGACACATTTCAAAGGCATTGCAACTCTCTTATGTTAGAATTTTGAGGGTTCTGCCCCAATCTGGTAGATGATTTTAACTGTTTACGGATGGCGGACCCTGCTGAATCTTCTTTGAAATTTTGAGAATCCTTCTCAAAATTCTACCCCAGTTCTTGACTAATTACTGACTTCCTGGCATGTGATGGCGCTGGCTGGGCTTGCTCCGGAATTTTGAGGACCCTCCTCAAAATTCTACCCCAGTCTTTGATTTTGGGGAAAATGAAATTTTATTATGATATGACCGAACCCATAAGGCTACCTACATATCCCCTCTTAAATGGGAATCAGGTCAAGCGTAGATCAATTACATCAGAATAGAAATGTGTATTAATCTAAGCATAGTATCTCTTGACTGAGCCTGAATTGATTGGTTTTGGCCAGATCTCTCCATCCATCTCTGCAAGTATGAGTGCTCCTCCTGTCAGGACCCTGTGAACCATGTACGAACCTTACCAGTTAGGAGAGAATTTCTTTTTGGCTTCGTCTTAGTGTGGGAAGATTGTCTTCAATACCTGTTGCCTTGGTGCGAACTATCTTGGTTTGACTCTTTTGTTGAAAGCTCTAGGCATTCTGTTCTGATAAAGTTGGTCGTGACACACTTAGTTCATTCTCTTTCCATCAGTAAGGGCCAATTGTTCATAGCGGCTCCTTATCCATTCTACAACGCTGAGCTTAGCTTCCAGTATGACTCTTAAAGAAGGAATCTCTACCTCGGCTGGAATGACAGCCTCAGTACCATAAACCAGTATGTAGGGGGTTGCCTCGGTTGATGTGCGAATTGTAGTGCGGTACCCTAAAAGAGCAAAGGGTAACTTCGCATGCCACTGCTTGCGATTCTCTACCATTTGCCTTAGTATCTTCTTAATTTTTTTGTTGGTGGCTTCTACGGCTCCATTCATCTGAGGTCTGTAGGCAGTGGAATTCTTGTATTTGATTTTGAAAGTTTCACATATAGCTTTCATCAGATCACTATTGAGGTTGGCGGCATTGTCAGTAATAATGGACTCAGGAACTCCGAATCGGCAGACAATACGATTCTTGACAAAATCTGCGATGACTTTCTTGGTTACAGCTTTGTAAGATGCAGCTTCTACCCATTTTGTGAAGCAATCAACGGCTACCAGAATAAACCGGTGTCCGTTTGAAGCAGTAGGCTCAATCGGACCAATAGCATCCATTCCCCAGGAGGCGAATGGCCAAGGTAAGCTTGTTGCATTGAGCTCGTTTGGCGGCACTTTTATCATGTCCGCATGCACTTGACATTGAAAGCATTTGCGAACATACTGAATACAATCTGTCTCCATGGTCATCCTGAAGTAACCGGCTTTGAGTATCTTCTTAGCCAAGACAAAACCGTTCATGTGCAAACCACAGGTCCCAGCATGCACATCCTCAAGTAGCTTAGAAGCTTCATTTGTGTCAACACACCTTAGTAAACCCAAATCCTAGGTTCTTCTGTACAAGTTTCCTGTTGTGGAAGAAGTGATTTGACAATCTTCGGAGCGTGCGTTTCTGACTGTGATTTGCATGCTCTGGGTATTCTCCTTTTGATAAATACTCCTTGATGTCATGGAACCAAGGCTTTCCATCCGCTTCTTCCTCGACATGAGCACAATATGCCGGCTGATTACGGATCCTCACTGGGATGGGATCAATATAGTTCTTATCTGGATGTTGTATCATGGATGAAAAGGTGGCTAATGCATCGGCAAACTCATTCTGAATTTTGGGCACATGTCGGAATTATATCTTTGTGAACCTCCTTTTTCAATTCCTACAGATGGTGTAGATATGGCAATATCTTGGAATTCTTGGGGGCCCACTTTCCTTGTACCTGGTGCACAAGCAAATCTGAGTCACCGATCACCAGCAACTCCTAAATGCTCATGTCAGCTGCCATGTTGGGCCCGAGTATACAGGCTTCATATTCTGCTATGTTGTTGGTGAAAGGAAATCTGAGTTTAGCAGATACGGTATAGTTCTAACCCGTTTTTGACACAAAACTGCTCCAATTCCTACTCCTTTGAAATTTGCGGCTCCATCAAAGAATATCCTCCAACCGTCATATGCTTCAGTACTGTCTTCTCCTATGAATGATACTTCTTCATCAGGAAAATACATTTTGAAGGGTTCGTATTCTCCTCCTACCATATTTTCAGCGAGGTGGTCTGCCAATGCTTGTCCCTTGACTGCCTTTTAAGTTACATAGACGATGTCAAACTCACTCAGTAGTATCTGCCATTTAGCCAACTTCCTAGTACGCATGGGCTTTTGAAATATGTACTTCAGGGGATCCATCCTGGATATGAGGTATGTGGTGTAGGCACAGAAATAATGCCTCAATTTCTAGGTTGTCCAGGTCAAAGCATAGCAAGTGCGTTCAAGCAGAGAATACCGTGCTGCATAAGGTGTGAATTTCTTACTCAGGTAATATATGGCTTGATCCTTTCTTCCTGTCTCATCATTTTGTCCCAGAACACATCTGAAGGCTCCATCTAACACGGATAGATAAAGTAGCAAAGGTCTTCCTGGTTCTGGCGGGACTAGAACTGGCGGTGTGGACAGGTATTCCTTGATCTTGTCAAAAGCTTTCTGACAATCGTTGGTCGAACTCGTCTCGGCATCTTTCCTTAACATCTTGAAGATGGGTTCACATATTACTGTGGACTGTGCTATGAATCAACTGATGTAGTTGAGCCATCCTAGGAAGCTCATCACGTCCTTTTTGCTTTTAGGTGATGGTAACTCTTGAATAGCTTTGACTTTAGTTGGATCTAGCTCGATCCCTCGGCAACTGACAATGAATCCCAAAAACTTTCCTACGGGAATCCCGAATGCACACTTTGCGAGGTTCAGCTTCAAATTGTACCTCCTGAGCCTTTCAAAGAATTTCCTCAAGTCTGCTATGTGATTTGCGGCTCTCTTGGATTTGATAATGATGTTGTACACATATACCTTTATTTACTTGTGTATCATATCATGGAAGATGGTTGTCATGACCCTCATGTAAGTAGCCCAAGCATTCTTTAGACCGAATGGCATCATCTTGTAACATTATACACCCCAAGGCATAATAAAAGCTATCTTTTTGGCATCTTCTTCATCCATCTAGATTTGGTGATAACCTAGGAAGCAATCTACAAAGGATTGGAGTTTATGCTTGGCACAGTTATCGATCAGGATATGTAAATTTGGCAGTGGGAAGTCGTCTTTGGGGCTTGCTTTGTTTAAATCCCGATAATCAACACATACTCGGACCTTCCCATCTTTCTTCGGAACTGGCACAATGTTAGCTAACCATGTTGGGTACGCGACCGCCCTGAGAACCTTGGCTTTGATCTACTTGGTAACTTCCTCCTGGATTTTCAAACTCATGTCTGGTTTGAATTTTCTGAGTTTCTCCTTGAGTGGAAGGCGCATGGGATTGGTAGGCAACTTGTGAGCTACAATAGATGTGCTCAAACCGGTCATATAGTCATACGACCATGCGAAGATATCCTCATATTCCTTTAGAAAACAGATGTACTCTTCCTTTTCTGTTGGTGACAAGTGAATGCAGATGCAGGTCTCTTTGACGGTCTCGGCGTCTCCCAAATTTACTGCTTTTGTTTCGTCCAAACTGGATTTATGCTTGTTCTCAAAATTCTCAACTTCTCTAACAATTTCCTCGGGTATCTCATCGCCTTCCTTTGAGTCACTATTCTCATTTTGTGTTGCCCCATTACATGTCACAGTCACTGGTTCATCAAGAAAAGTAATAATAACACTATAGAAGGAAGAGTATAAAAATATTAATGAATAATGATAAAGGATATGCATTTGATTAAAACTGAGAAAATTGTTCAAACAAATCGTGGATCGGTGGATTGAGCATATATCTTGAAGCAAAGAAATCTTAAAACAAAAATTGCTGAAAATTTAAAATGCCTAGAATGGCTATAAATTCTGCCAAGCTACCTAGGGACTCGGCGGGCTCGGGATGGTGTGGCGGTCCAGTTTCTGAGAACAGCTCCCTCTATTGCAATCTGAATGGTGAGGCCTTCTTCCTCCTCCTCCTTAATTATGGCACAATAGTCCATGTCCTCGTCTTCCAAGAACAGATCTTTCAGCCCAGCTAGTGCCTCTTCTTCTGGAGTTCCCTATATTGTGTCAGCCTGGTGGAAAGCTTGTTCCAAACATGGTACCGGTTGCTCAAGAGAGTAGTACGGTCCATGCTATAGAGGCGACCAATCATTGTACTTTTTCCATGTATACTGGTATCCGAGCCCAAAGTTGGTACCATAGTTTTTCAGTTGTATCGGTTTGGTGATACCCTGGAGGTTCTTTCCCAACCCTTTGTCGGGTTCATATCCGGACCATGCTAGTATGCTTTCTATTTTATTACTCCACCACTTATCCTTCTCGATGGCGTTGACCCGTTCAATGTGATGATAGGTTTCCCCTCCTAGCCTCCTTCTATGTCCAATGGACGGAATGGTTTGACTGGTGTAGATAGGGTTACTCCCATCTCCATGAATGATTACCTCCTGACGATTCCATTCGAATTTTACGACTTGATGTAGTGTGGAGGTCATGGCTCCAGCAGCATGGATCCATGGGCGGCCTAACAAAAGATTATATAAGGCTGGTATGTCAAGCACTTAGAATTCAACGTCGAACCAAGTTGGCCCCATCTGCAAGAAAAGGTTGATTTCCTCTATCGTGGCCTTCTAGGACCTATCGAAAGCTTTCACATTCATGCTTCCGGTCCGTATTTCATGGAAACCTTTGTCCAACTTTTTCAGGGTATCCAGTGGACAAATATTCAGGCTCGAACCTCCATCAACCAGGACCCTAGCAATGAACTTATCTTCAAATTGCACTGTAATATGCAATGCTCTATTGTGATTCAAACCTTCGGGCAGCAGCTCATCTTCGTGGAAGATAATCTTATGGCTCTCCAGCACTTGACCAACCATGTTGGCCATTTGTCCACTAGTGATATTATTGGGTATATAAACCTCGCTCAGTACTTTCATCAAGGTGTTCTTGTGTGCCTCTGAATTCTGTAATAGTGACAGAATAGATATCTAACCAGGGACTTTGTTAAGATGGTTAACAATAGAATAATCTTTTGCATGTACTTTCCTCCATGGGTCATCTGGCCCAGTCTCAATGACAGGCTGTCTAGTAGTGGCATCCTTACTTGAACCTCCCAGGTGTTCAGGTGTGTAGACTCTTCTAGTTCTAGTCATTTTGTGCAGCGTAAGATTCCTCTATCTTAGTCTTCCCTTTTCACCGAGTCTCGGTGACATAATCCCAGGGCATTGCTTTCGAGTTGAATGGGGGTGTGGTTGACACCGTCACAGTAAAAGGTGTGACCACTTCTACTTCAAATGGAGTGGAGGTGGCTGCGGGCGGAGCTACTTCTACCTCGAATGAAACTGATGCAGTTACCTCAACATCAATAGTCTGAACCACGATAGGAGTAAGTGTAACTGCAACCTTAAAGTCATTGCCTTCTCGGATAAGCCTAATTGACCCCTCAGGGTCCCATTCCTCATTTGTTTCTATAACATGCACATTGTCACCTCTATGATCAGGGAAGGGATTGTTGCAGACATTAGGTGTGGCTTCCTTCGCTTGTATGACCAAGTTATTAATGAGTGTTTGGATCTTATCCTTCATTGTTCGGCACTCAACGGTGGTGTGGCCTTTTATTCCGGAGTGGTATGCACAGGTTTTGTTTGGATTAACACATTGGGATAGATTTTCTTGCGCCACAACGGGAATAGGAGTGACGTAACTTGCAGCCTTTAACCTTTTATACAATTGGTCAATGGGCTCAGCAATGGTGGTGTATTGTCTGGGTGGCTTACGGTCAAAGTTGGGTCTTGGTCTTGGATAATTTTGGCAAGTTGGTGGGAATTAGAAGTGGGATGGTTAGGAATTATTAAGAGGGGGAGGATGTAACGATCCGGCCGGTCGTTTCATAAGTTACTGCTCTGTTTCCCCCATTTCTGCTTCTTATTGTCTTGTTTATCGGTTCTATATGTGATCGGGTTGGTTGTCTTGGGTTCAGAGAGGTTTTGAGAAGATTTGAGATACTTAGTCTTTTTTTAGGAAACTTAAGTTGGAAAAGTTAACTGGATGTTGACTTATGTGTTAAAGGGCTCGGATGTGAGTTTTGATCGTTCGGATAGCTTCGGCACGTAATTTGGGACTTAGGAGCGTGATCAGAATGTGTTTTGGATGTCCGGAGTGGATTTAGGCTTGAATTGGCAAAATTGGAATTTATGCGTTTTCTAGTTGATAGGTGAGATTTTGATATAGGGGTCGAAATGGATTTTCGGAAGTTGAAGTGGGTCTGTTGTGTCATTTAGGATGTGTGTGCAAAATTTCAGGTCATTCAGACGTGGTTTGATAGACTTTTAGGTATCATGGACAGCAGCTGGTTGGGAATATCTGGGAGATGAAGGTTGATATGTAGGTGGTGATGCTTGGTATGTGGGTGGAGGTGTTTGGCATATAGGTGGGGGTGTTTGGTAGGTGGGTGGAGGTGTCTGGTAGGTGAGCGAAGGTGTTTGTTATGTGAGTGGAGTTTTTGAGCCCTGGGCTACCATTATAGCCCCGACATCTTTTTTTTCCGATATGCCGCCTGATTGGAGTGCCTTATTCATGGCTTGCAGTGCCTCGAAATTTGTTACCATCCCGCTCTTGATTCCTTCCTCGATCCTTTCCCCGAGCTTGATGATATCAGAGAATTTGTGATTTTTGATAACCATCAACCTCTCATAATATTGTGGATCCTGTGCTCTGACGAAGAATTTATTCATTTGTTCTTCGTCCAAAGCGGGCCTGACCTTGGCGGCGTCCGACCTCCAATGAGTAGCATATTCGGGAAAGTCTCAATAAGTTTCTTCTTGAGGTTCTGAATGTAGAAGACATCCGGTGCATTTTTTGTGTTGAACCTGAACTGGTCCATGAAATCTGACGCCATGCTTACCCAATTTGACCATTTCTTAGGATTCTGGCTGATATACCAAGACAATGCATCCCCCGTAAGGTTCCTCATAAAGAGCTTCATTCAAATCTTTTCATCTTTTCCAACCCCGACAAGCTTGTCACAGTAGGTCCTTAGGTGAACCTTGGGATCATCTGTACCATCGAACATTTCGAACTTGGGAGGTTTGTACCCTTTTGGAAATTCCACATCGGGTTGTATGCACAGATCTTCATAGTTCAAACCTTCTATTCCTCTATCGCCTTCAACACTTTGAACTTGGCTTGTTAACTTCTTGAGTTCTTCAGCCATGTTCTTAAAGAGCAGGTCCTTTTCGGAGGGTTCTGGTGCACAGGAGATGGGTTGGGTAGAATGTGGTATAGTTTCCACGTATATGGGATTACTCTGATAGGTGCCAGGAACTTGGGTATAGTGATGGTCATTGGTGGAGTTTTGTGGATCGGGAATGAGTGGTGGTGTACTTTGGGGAGTGTGGTAAGTGGTAGTTTGTGGGTATAGAATCGGTTGATGATGATGTTGTGGTGGAATTAGTATTGGCAATGGATTGATATTTTGAGGTGGAGTTGCGTATTGATTTGGTACGATAGGATTTTGTGGTTGTTGGTTTTGTGTGTTCTGAGGAGGTGTCGGGTTCTTTGCATTTTGTTTGTGGATATCAGGGACATTGAGGGTGAGTGATAAGTTTGCCAAATTGCGGACTTGCTCAAGTTCTCCTTGTAGTTCTAGTATCTTTTGTTCCAATCTCAAATCCAGGTCATCCGGACCCGAAGTACTGCAGCCGTCGGAAGTCTCTGCCTCAACGTTTTCCTTTCAGATTCCACTTAAGTCGCCCATCTTTTCTTTCCCTCTACTTTTTGTGTTGCTTGGAGGAGGAGGAGGTGGAGGGCCTCTAGATTTGGTATGATACGCTGATGAGGCCAGTATGAGTGAACCAACCTAAGGGGATGGGAATAATAATAAAATAAACAAAAACAAAAATATAACAAATTAGTGAGGATTCTGAAATGTTTGCAGTATTTAAACACATATTGCGAAATATGAACTCGTATCCTAATTTAGGAGCCTCGTTGTGCCCGAGGTAGGCCTAGCGACAAATAAATTTAGAGAACTTCAAATGCCAATAAATGCTTCCTTTCATTATATAAAAGTAGATGAATCCAAAAACGACACTAACATAATAAATAACACAAGTTGCTATTGGGACTTGGCCTTATTATATTTTAAGAAAAGCAAGTAAGCCTAATCTATTTGGTCCCAGAAGGACCTTCCCCAGATTCAATCTTCTGGACTCCATCAAACAGATCTCCCAGCTTACGCAGTCCTAGCAGCAAGTAGGCTCGGGCCAGATGTCCTCCCTCAGCTCCCTCAACATTCTGGCAGTTTTCAATCCTCTTTATGACTTTGCCCTCCAACTCCACTATTCTTCGCTCCAGATATAACAATTTCCTGTTAGAAGTGACTGTCATCTCTTTCCATTCCTCAATCAACCTCACATTTCTCTCATGTATTTCTCGATGCTCATTCTTAGAGTCGTGGACCCTCTTGTGCAACCTGTTGTATTTGACTTGGGCTTCAGCTTCCTCGTCTATGATTTTGTTCCTTCGACCAATCCCTGGTGTCACCGTTCCTTTAAGATTGTCCTCTAACCATGCCGGGTAGAGAGGCTCGCACCCCGCATGATATCTATCTGGCTCAACAGTGCTTTTCTCAACAATGATTTTGCAATGCCACATGTGTTGAGCTTGGCACTTGTAAGGTATGTCGTCATCTTGGAAATCCGCCCTGAAATGAGTCATCTTGACGACCCTTGGTACAACCTGTTTTTTGCCTGCTTCCCTTATAACTCACATAGGGACATATGGATATATCCCTCTCAACTCGATCAACACTAAGTGCGGAGCATCCCTGGACCTAATAATAAACTCGTTTGTTGGGAACTGTTCAACCATCCACTACACCTGTCCCTCGGTCAGATTGTCGAAGAACTCTATCCATTCACTGGCACTTTCCGGCTGAGCAAATCTGTCCGGAATGTAGGTCATCTGCTTAGGATGATGGAAGGCAATTTGATCGTTCCAAGCCCTTCGCGGAAATTCTTGACGATAGCGACCCTTTTGGAGATGCTCCAACAGCCATAACTGCAGCAATAAATTACAACCCTTGAAATGCTGGATCCCTCTTTGACAGCGCTCCAGGGCCCTATAGATGTCAGCTATGATCATGGGGACTATGGTATATGTTTTCCCATTAATCCCTTCCATCAGAGTTTTGGCGACCATGGCCAACCAAGTGTGGATTCTTCCTTTTTTCATTGGGAACACTATCAGCCCTAGAAAGCGCACAATGAACACGAACACTCTGCGGTGGATGTGACCTAGTGAAGTGAGGGTGATCTCATCATGGTAAGTACGGAAAGACTTGTTATTTCCATACCTCTCGTACAGATATTCGAAAGGTATGTAGGAGTCCTTTAAGCACACTAGGTCGGCATTCTTTTGCAGCCCCATCATCTTCAGAAATCCTCTGCCTGTACGGTTTTCTGGCACCAAAAGCCCAGGACTACCCCAAGACAACCCTGCAAGTCCTCCTATTTCCTCTAGGAGCGGTGTCATCTTTATGTCACCAAAGCGGAACACAACTCTTTCACTATCCCAGAATAAGGTAGCAGCCTCGATCAATTTGTTGTTTGGTTCAATATCTAGCAGGGAGGGCAAGTTACCCAAGTACTTTTTCACATGCTTCTTGTCATTTTAGGAAAGGTCCTCCCACAAATCTAGCAGCAAAGGTGGGATGTTGCTAACCATACCGAATCTGGAGACCTCGTGCCTCATTTCCTGCAAAATAAAAGGTTAGACCTTACGCCCACCAGACTCGACTATTTATACATTTATGATCAACATATAGGCATTTAGTTCTCCAAATTAGTGCACAGAACATGGCTGCGTCCGTTGGGATTATGGAAAACCCGATGGACTTTGGATAAGGCTTATCTTAAAGGATCATTATGTGGACAACATAACTGATCCAACTAGGTTTGACCATGATGCATGCACAATTTAAATAGAGTAAGGTTTCTATGGGGTTTTAGACTGGTACCCTCAAGCGGACAACTTGAGGGGAAAAGCACGGAACCGTCGACTGCACTGCTGATCGACTAATTTTACCGCAAATAAGCCTTTCCGAATTTAAGGGTAGTAAATGGGAAGAGCGCAACAACTCATTAAAGCGTTGCTATAGGATTTGAGACGCACGAGTGGAATATGATGTGGAGCATGATTTATGCAGCAATTAATAACATGTAGGCAAGTATTTTCATGTAGGAAAAATAAATACAACATTTAAATGATTGAAAGACAGTTACAGGAAAAAGAAAACAAAGAGACAAGTCAGTTTCAGGGCAATAAAGAAATCATAAATGCCTGAAAATGGACAATTAAATTCAAATAAGGGAGTAGGGTACGGGATAAGCATGCTTGGACTAATTTGTAAAAGACAAGTTCGTTATGGTAAGAGTCTAAAAATAACCCCAGTAGAGTCGCCATGTTGTCGCGCCCCCCTTTTTCCCTCCTCTTTTTGACGGGGGAAGAAGTCCGGGTTTCGACATTCACGGGGTGTAATGACTCATTTCCTTTTGAGAATTGGGTATTTGAAGAGTCGCCACCTAACGGATTATGGTGCATTAGGGCTCGTAGAGCGATTAACTCTTGGGTTGATTTGCATTACCAGAAATTAGGGTAAGGGCTCAAAGTAACCTTGAGGGAAAGGTGTTAGGCACCCCCTCTTGGTCCACAACTGTGGGTCCCAGTCGAACTTATATTTACAAATTAGTCCATAGAAACAGTTGAATCAAATAAATTGCGAGTAAAGCACAATGGATAATTCAGGTAGTAAGATAAAGGTTTGAATAAGTGGTAAAACAAAGGTTTAAATAAAGGGAGGATTTGGTAAAGAGGGGTCCTAGGTTGTTTATCCTATAGGATCACCCCACGCAATGTCCGGTAAACACTCTTCAATGAGGGGCTACACGTGACATTAACGTGTAATCATCATATCCCATGTCTACCCTTCCCATCCCCTTATTGGTCATGCAAAGCGAGTGTTTGGTCAATGATTCCTATTGTGTGCCACTAC
This sequence comes from Nicotiana sylvestris, assembly GCF_000393655.2. Classification (NCBI taxonomy): domain Eukaryota; kingdom Viridiplantae; phylum Streptophyta; class Magnoliopsida; order Solanales; family Solanaceae; genus Nicotiana; species Nicotiana sylvestris. Next base: position 93,232,484 of record NC_091061.1, read on the forward strand.
TCGTCGCTTCTTAATGGTCCTGGAGGGAGTTAGGACCTCTACCTATAGGTAGTTCTAGACGTACCCCTAAGGTTTGGAAAGGCGAAAATTCTAAGGCGATAGTCAAAACATTTAGGACTTTCACATAATGGGAGTAATTAAGAGGCTCAGAGTTTCCTCCTCAAACAAACACACAAGCAGCACGATCCAAACACATTTAAGGTCTTTATTAGACAATGTCCTAAAGTAGGATATCTAAGTGAATATGTAGGAACTGCCAAAACCTTTTTTAGACTTAGAAATTATACCCTAGTAGTTTCCTAGAGACTCTTTTTAAAAGCCTGTTAGAATCAGAAATGTTAAGCGACAGAGACAGTTTCAGAGAAATGCAATTGTTGAAAACGCTCTAAGGCTTGCCTATATGCAGAATACTGGTGTCTATATTAATGCAGAAAATAAACAGATTTTGAAATAGACTCCTTAAATACCTATAGACATGATATCTAATGAGGTTGAGGCAATTTGAAAGAGCTTGTTTCAGAAAAAGCTTAATACTTAATAAGACAAGTTTAAAAATGAACTAGGCGTAATGAAGTTGATTAGTTAGACTAAATTAAATTATCAGACAGTATTGCGAGTAGATATTCCTATAGGCATGATATTGAGGTGGATTACTGATTTTAATCGATTTACACCAACATACAGAAATACTCATTACAACTAAATTAGAATTGAGTCCTATAGACCTGGCATCTATTATTGAACTGATTTAAGACATGACTGTTTGGAACCTATAAACATGGTTTCTAACATGTAAGAATGCAAACCTTCTAGACATGGTTTCTACTTGATGAGCAAACAAACTTAAAAGTGAAATCCTATGGACATGGTTTCTATTAGGCGAAGCAATCAGATTAAAGAGCAAACCTATGAGCATGTTTTCTATTTAGGCAAAGCAATCAGATTAAAGAGTGAAACCATATGAGCATGTTTTCTATTGAGTAAAGCAGACAAACTCTAAAAGTAAGATCCTAAGAGCAGGATTTCTACCCGTATTACCCCATAAAGTATACATCTACCCATCCTTTTACTAAAGACCCCAAATATCTGTTTACAAATTATTACAAGCCAATGAATGAATTACATAAGCAGAAATAATAAATCAAGAAGCTATTTTATAGGTAGCCTTCTAGTAGGCCCAAGTTTCCCAAAGCCTCCAATGGTCTCATAAGCCTCAGTTCCATAGACAAATCAGAGTCTAGGTGCATCAAAGTTCCCTAAGGGTCTCAAGGACCCCGGGCAATGCTTACACCTAGACTTAATAACCAAAGAATTGAACAAGTGCAGTGTGGAAAGGCCAGCCTCAGTATGCTAGATTTCAGAGGGCTCTCAAAAGGATCCCAATGCAGTACACATACTAGAGGGGGCGGAACTTATTGATTAAGAGTAAAGTGAAAGTGAAGGACACAAGTTAAAAAAGGTTCAGTAAAAGACTGTATTAGAAAGTCTGTTTAGAAAGTAATTTATAAAGCAACAGAGATTGTTTGGAAAAGAGATTGGAGTAGTCAATAAAGTTCAAACCCTATAGGATAGGATCATACACAACTAGTTCATAGAACCGAGTAAATTCAGTAGTCACACAGGGGTCAAGGGGTTTGGGAAACATAGAACATTTCGTTACAAACACATAACCCAGCAAAGGTTTTGGGACTGGTTTAGACATGCTCAAAAATAGCTGACACGGGCATAATCACAAAACCAGTCATTAAGAACACAAACACATAGAGGGGTAATAGGGATTTGGGGATCCATGGGATATAGAATGGTAACTACACAACAAGTAAGAGATAAATGGTAAGGCATGCTCAGAAACACACATAAGGGGAATGTACTAATCTAAATGAAGGGGAAGACATAATAACATGCTAATAATGTAACTCTTAACTACAAATTTCACAATAGAACCACAAATAGAAGCAAACCAAAAACTAGAGAAACTAAAACAATAGGAGAAGCATGTTGTTGTTGGAACTTTAAATTGAAACTAGGACATACCAGTGAAGAGGAGAGTAAGCAGAATGAAAGAACAAGAGAGCACAAATAGTTAGTCTTGGCTTGCAGCCGGCTAACAGTAGCAGATAGCACGAGAGAGAGAGCAGAGATTTTTAGTAAGAGAGATAGTTTTTGAAACCAAGTGTTCGTTTATGCTAATGAAAGAGTAGAGTATTTATAGTTAAAAATAGGTAGTAAAATAAGGTAAGAATCATAGTAGCATGGTAATTAAGGAACTCAGAATCAGTAAGTCAGAAATCAAGGCAAGTACTCCTTAAGTTAAGGGAGTTAACTCAAATGGTAATACCTAGTATATAAGGCAAGAAATATCAGTACATGATTAATAGGGAAAGAATCAAAATTCAGTAAGCATAGAGTAGTCAATTAGGACTAAGTCCAGCAAATTCAAATTAAAAAGGATTTAGTCAGAATAAAATACCATAGCAAATAAGGTAGGGAATCAGTCAATTTAAAGAGACGAGGTAGAATTTTAAGTTTTTAAAAGAAAATCTTTCAATCAAACCATCAATTAAGAAAATCAGAATCAATCAAGAGGGAGTCATGATTCTATATTTTAACATATAAATAGAGAAGCACAACAGACGTAGCAAACAGGCAAGGTCATCCATATCAACAGAAAGAAGCAAGAGATGAATAGTCAAGATGAATACAATTACACAGAGGTGATACAAGTAGGCTAAAGACTCAGTAGAAAATCCATTCGAAGCATGGTAACCACAGAAACTTAATAAAAATCAAGTAGGCATGCTAACACACAGAACAAAACAAAGAAGATCTAAGAAATTAAGGCTTTTAACAAAGTCGAGTTGAAAAAGCATTAAGAACATAAAATCAGTCAAGATATGCGAGGAAAGAGGTTAAAACATAAAGAAAAATCGGTTTAAACAAGTGTAGAAGAAACTCCGAGAAACCGTAATTTTAAAGAAAGTAAAACGATTTAAAGTTGAGGATTTTCAGAAGAAGTTTGAGAATAGTGTAAAACATAGAAAGAAACGGACTTAAATCGTTAGAAAGAGCACAAATCTGAGAGATATAAATGAAAGTTAGGGTTTCAAAGGAAACCCAAATAGAAACGGAAGAACCTGCTATAAGCTTCAATGATCGTAACATATATGTTGTGATTTTTTCCGAAAATCACATCGGAGAAGCTGTGAACAACCAAAACAGAAACCCTAGATACGAATCGGCATGGCCCAGGGCCCTTGAAGTGCTCAGAGATGATGAGCAAGGCAATGGAGGGACCATTGGAGGCTTGGGGTTGAAAGGTGGTCGCCGGAGATGGACGGAGAGGGAGGCAGTGGTTAAAGAAAGATTAGGGTTAGGTTGAGAGACAAGAGAGAGATGAGAGCATCTGAAGGCGGCGGATTTGGGAAATGACCTAGGGTTAGGGGGTTGTATGAATTAAAAAAGGTAATAAGTAATGTGGGTCGTTGATCTGGGAGATCAACGACCAGGATTTAATCGGGTAAATGGGTTCCGGGTTTGGGTAGGAGTTTATAGGGTCTGGGTCGGATTGATTGGGTAGGAAATTGAGCTGGCGATTGGGTCCAATTTGGCTAAAGTTGAAAGCCAAATCTGGCTATAAATAAATAGCCAATTTTTCCTATTTTAATTATAATAAATAATTTTTGTATACCAAAATGATTTGAAATATGTAGCTATCATATAAAATATAATTATACATTAAAATGGGCCAACATTGCAATTATGTGTAATTTAGCTTAAAAATACTAAATGTAATTATAAAAATACATAAAAAAATATATATTATCCATATTTTGGCATAAGTATAGAAATTAGATGAATAAATCAACATAACTATAATTTTGGAAATAATTATTGGGGATTTCATGAATAAAAAGGGAGAAAATAAATCAATTTAAATCGTTAAAATTATGGAAAAAATTATAAAACTTGTGCATGCTTATATATGCATATATATGCTATTTTGAAGATATTTATGCATATAAAAATGTATAGGGAATAATTGGGTATCAACACCGACCCCCAGGCCCACGTCTCGGATTCCAATAAAAATTACACCAATAGACTCCTTATCACTCCCTGAGTTCATTCATATCAAAATCGCCAAAATCAAACTACAAATGATCCCTCAAATCCCAAATTTTAGGTCTCCAATTACAAGCCCTAGTTCTTCAATATTAGGCTTAAATTCCATGATTAATTAGGTAGAATTCACATTAGGATCGAACATTAAGTCCATAAATCTTACCTACAAGTGTTCCCCCTTGAATCCCTCTTCAATCAACTTCAAAAAGCTTCAAAATCGCCCAAAAATGGTGAAAGTTAGCCCCAAACTCGCGGACAATGGCTATTTAAACATTCTGCACAGGCATTCAAAACCTTCTTCGCGAACTCTTTCAAAGCCTCGCATTCGCGAAGCACAACCTGATATTGACCACATTTTCCTTCTTCGCGAACGTGTCTGCTCTCTCGCGAACGCGGCTCCCTTCTCGTGAACGCGTAGCTCAATGACCCCAGCCCTTTGCGAACGCGGGACCTCCCTCGCGAATGCAAAGGCTAAATCTTCAGCCTCACCTGCTAACCCTTCAAGAACGTAAGGGTCCACTCGTGAACGTGAAGCACTGCTGTCTGCAACACTTTAGCAGATTTTTTTGCAACTTTCCACAACATGAAATTGTCCATTTGACCACCCGAAACTCACCCAAGACCCCCGGGACCTCAACCAAACATGCCAACATATCCCATAATATCATTCAAACTTGTTCCAACCTTTGGAACGCTCAAAACAACATCAAAACACCAAATTCACATCGGATTCAAGCCTAAGAATTCCAAAATCTTTCAAATTCCGCTTTCGATCAAAAAGTCTATCAAACCATGTCCGAATGACCTGAAATTTTGCACACACATCCCAAATGATATAACGGACCTACTACAACTTTTGGAATTCCATTCTGACCCCTATATCAAAATCTCACCTATCAAGCGGAAAATGCCAAAATTTCAATTTCGCTAATTCAAGCCTAAATCTACTCCGAACCTCCAAAACACATTCCGATCACGCTCCTAAGTCCCAAATAACCTCCCAAAGCTACCCAAACCATCAGAACTCACATCCGAACCCTGTAACACATAAGTCAACATCTGGTTGACTTTTCCAACTTAAGCTTCCTTAAAAAGAGACCAAGTGTCTTAACCCTTAACAAAACCTCTCCGAACCCGAACCAACCAACCCGGTAACATAAAATACAGCTGAACAAGGCAATAAGAAGCAGAAATGGGGGAAACGGAGCGGTAACTCATGAAACGACCGACCGGGTCATTACATCCTCCCTCTCTTAAACAAATGTTCGTCCTCGAACGAGTCAAGAAACATACCTGAAACCTCAAACAGGTGAGGATATCTGCTCCGCATCTCCCGCTCGGTCTCCCAGGTAGCCTCCTCCATGGGCCGACCTCTCCACTGCACTTTCACTGAAGCTATATCCTTTGATCTCAACTTTGGAACTTGACGCTCCAAAATAGCTGATGGCTCTGCATCATAAGTCAAATCACCATCTAACTGCACCGTGCTAAAATCTAGAACATGAGACGGATCCCCATTATATTTCTAGAGCATAGAAACATGAAATACCGGATGCACACTCGACAAGCTGGGTGGCAAAGCAAGCTCATAAGCCACATCTCCAATCCTCCGAAGCACCTCAAAAGGCCCAATGAACCGAGGACTCAATTTACCCTTCTTCCCAATCTCATAACACCCTTCATGGGTGAAACCTTCAACAGAACCTTCTCACCAACCATGTAGGACATATCCCGAACCTTCCTGTAAGCATAACTCTTTTGCCTCGATCGCGCTTTTCGAAGACTCCCCTAAATCACCTTCACCTTTTCTAAAGCATCGTGCACCAACTCTGTCCCCAATAGCCTAGCCTCACCCGGCTCAAACTAACCAACTGGAGATCTACACCGCCTCCCATATAAAGCCTCATATGGAGCTATCTGAATACTCAACTGGTAGTTATTGTTATAAGCAAACTCTATGAGCGGTAGAAACTAATCCCATGACCCTCTGAAATCAATGACATAAGCAGGCAACATGTCCTCCAATATCTGAATAGTGCGCTTAAACTGTCCATTCGTCTGAGGGTGAAAAGTTGTGCTCAACTCAACCTGAGTACCCAACTCTCGCTGCACAGACCTCCAAAACTCCGAAGTAAACCGAGTGCCCCTATCTAAAATGATGGAAACTGGGACACCATGAAAACGAACAATCTCCCGGATATAGATCTCTGCCAACCGCTCTGAAGAATAGGTAGTACACACAAGAAAGAAGTGTGTCGACTTGGTCAGCCAATCCACAATCACCCAAACAGCATCAAACTTCTTCAAAGTCCGTGGGAGCCCAACTACAAAGTCCATGGTGATCCGCTTCCACTTCCACTCTAGAATATCCATCTGCTAAAGTGAGCCACCCGATCTCTAATGCTCATATTTCACCTGCTGACAATTGAGACACCGAGCTACAAATCCTACAATGTCCTTCTTCATTCTCCTCCACCAATAATGTTGTCTTAGATCCTGATACATCTTCACGACACCTGGATGAATGGAATACCGCGATCTATGGGCCTCCTGCAGAATCAACTCCCGAAGCCCATCTACATTGGGCACACATATCCGGCCCTGCATCCTCAACACCCCATCATCACCAATAGTCACATCTCTGGCATCATCGTGCTGAACTCTATTCTTAAGGACAAGCAAATGGGGATCATCATATTGGCGCTCTCTGATGCGATCATATAAGGAAGTCCAAGAAATCACACAAGCCAATACCCGATAGGGCTCCGAAATATCCAACCTCACAAACTGATTGGCCAAGGCCTGAACATCAACTGCAAGAGGTCTCTCCCCAACTGGAATATATACCAAACTCCCCATACTCACTGTCTTCCTACTCAAAGCATCGGCCACCACATTGGCCTTCCCCGGATGGTACAAAATAGTAATATCATAATCCTTTAGCAACTCCAACCATCTCTGCTGCCTCAAATTGTGATCCTTCTACTTGAACAAATGTTGGAGGCTACGATGATCAGTAAACACCTCACAAGGCACACCATACATGAGAATCCCTGAACAAACTAGCGGTAATAACCCGCCAAACTAAGAAAGTTGCGAATCTCTGTGGCTGAAGATGGTCTGGGCCAACTCTGAACCACCTATATCTTCTTCGGATCAACCTGAATACCCTTGATGGACACCACGTTCCCCAAGAAAGCCAATGCACTAAGCCAAAACTCACACTTGGAGAATTTTTCATAAAGTTTCTCCACCCTCAATCTCTGCAACACAACTCTTAAATGCTCCACGTGCTCCTCCTGACTATGCAAATACACCAGAATATCATCAATGTAAACTATGATGAACGAGTCAAGATAAGGTCGGAACACACTGTTCATCAAATGCATGAACGATGCTGGGGTATTGGTCAGCCCAAAAGACATCACCAAGAACTTATAATGACCATATCGGGTCCTGAAAGTCGTCTTATGAATATCTAAATCCCTGATCTTCAACTGGTGATAACCCGAACGGAGATCAATCTTGGAGAACACTCTCGCTCCCTGAAGCTGGTCGAATAAATCATCAATTCAAGGTAAAGGATACTTGTTCTTAATTATTACTTTGTACAGCTGCCTATAATATGCACATCCTCATAGTGCCATCCTTCTTCTTCACAAATAGAACCGGCGCACCCCAAGGCGACACACTAGGCCGAATGAACCCCTTATCAAGGAGTTCCTGAAGCTGCTCATTTAACTCCTTCAACTCTATTGGTGCCATATGATACAGCGGAATAGAAATTGGATGAGTGCCTGGCACTAGATCAATACCAAAATCAATATCCCTGTGCGGTGGCATGCCCGGCAGGTTTGCAGGAAACACATCGGGAAAATCCCTCAAAACTGGAACAGAATTAATACTGTGAATCTCTGCACTGACATCCCTCACAAAGGCTAGATATGAAAAACAACCCTTCCTAACCATACGTTGGGCTTTCAAGAATGAAATTACCCTACTGGGAACACAATCAATCGAACCTCTCCACTCAATCCGTGGCACACCCAGTATAGCCAATATCACTGTCTTAGCATGACAGTCCAAAATAGCACAACACGGAGATAGCCAATCCATGCCCAATATAACATCGAAATCCACCATACATAATAACAAAAGATCCACTCGGGTCTCTAAACCCCCAATAGTTACCACACACGATCAGTACACACGGTCTACAACAACAGTATCACCCACCGGAGTAGATACATGAATAGGTGAAATAAGAGACTCATGGGGCGTATCCAAATAATGAGCAAAGTATAATGACACATAAGAATAAGTGGAACCGGGCTCAAATAATACAAAATCATCTTAGTGGCAGACTGAGACAATTCCTGTGATCACGGGTTTGAAGAAATAACATCGGGCCTAGCTGAAAGTGCATAGAAACGGGCCTGACAGCCAGCTGATCGACCTCCCCCTCTAGGGCGACCCCTAGCTGACTGACCTCCACCCCTAGCTGGCTGGGTAGGTGGTGGTAAAGTAACTAGTGCTGAAGCTGATGGCTGACTCCACTGCTAAGATGAACTCACAAGACAACGAGGATACTACCTCCATATATGACCCATCTCCCCACACTCAAAACAACTCCCGGGTGCTGGAGATGGGGACTGAAGGGAACCCCTAGCACTGAAATAACTAGCAGATGTGCCTGGCATAGAAGAGCCCTGAACTGATGGAGCAAGGGATGAACTCTGATCTAGAAGGGTACTAAGTGATGACTGGCCCTGATGAGAACTGTGAGAACCATGACTCGATGAAGCCCAATGATAACGTGGGTGAGCTGGCTGAGCATGCCTAAATGGACGGCCTCTACGTGCTGAAACTGACCTCTCGAAGGAGCACCACCATAACTACCAGATCCTCGAGGCCTCTTGGACTCCCTCTCATCTCGCTCCTGACGACGAACTGACTCAATCTCATGAGCAATGTCTACAACCTCCTCAAAAGTAGCGCCAGCCACCCTTTCTCTGGTCATGAGAATATGAAGTTGATAAGTGAGGTCATCCACAAACCTCCTAATCCTCTCTCTATCTGTCGGAACCAACCAAATAGCATGATGAGCTAAATCTAAGAACCTCACCTCATATTGCATCACAGTCATCTCTCCCTGGCACAACCACTCAAACTGCCTGCACAGCTCCTCTCTATGAGACTGTGGCACATACTTCTCCAAAAAGAGAACGGAGAACTACTGCTAGGTAAGGGGTGTTGCACCAATAGGCCTACGCTTCTCATAAGCCTCCCATCGAGTGAAGGCAGCTCCAAAAAACTAAAAAGTAGTGAAAGCGATCCCGGTGGTCTCCTGAATACCATTTGTGCGAAGAATCCTCTGACACTTATCCAAGAAACCCTAGGCATCCTCGCCCTTTGCACCACTGAAAGTGCGAGGCTGAAGTCTACCAAACATCTCCAACATGCGCTGCTCGTCCTCTGGCATGAAAGGAGCTACATAGTCCTGAGAAGCTGCAACCGGTTGGGCTAGATGTGCCCTCGGTGTCTAAAGTCCCTGCATGACCTGCTTAGTTGTGCGAGCGGCGGGAGTTTGAGTGCCTCCCCTAGTCTGAGAAGTAGTTTCGGCTGTAGTAACTAAGACTGCCTGAGCTAGGCCAGTGCATACTGATAGAATCTGAACCAAGGCCTCCTGAAGACCCGGAATCATAATGGGCACAACTAGTGCCTGAGCTGGTACTGCTAAAGCATCCACAACTGGGACCTAATCCTAAACTGGGGTGGCTGGTGGATCTGCAGGTGTTGCCCTACCTGTTGTGCGGGCCACACCCCTTCCCCTACCGCAACCACGACCACGTCCTCGGCCTCTAGTGGCCATAACTGGTGGTACTGGTGGTCGTCCATTCTGACTGGTAGCGCGTGTCCTCACCATCTAGTAAGAGAATAGAATAACAGAAGTTTAGTACTCGGATCAACAGATTCGCCTGACAAGAATTTCAAGAATATGAAGTTTTTCCTAAAGGTTCTCTAGCCTCTCGAGGATAAATACAGACGTCTCCGTACCGATCTGCGAGACTCTACTAAATCTGCTCATGACTCGTGAGACCTATGTAACCTAGGCTCTGATACTAACTTGTCACGGCCCTAAACCCAGACCTGGTCGTGATGGCACCTCTCGTGAAGACAAGGCCAGCCAACACAGCACCCAATTCATTTTAAGAAATTAAGATAACACAATTTAAGTCTTTAACATGATTAAATCAAAAATAAGCAGTGAAATAGTACAATTTGCGAAAAAGCCAACACCGCCCGACATCGGGGTGTCACTAGTCATGAGCATCTAATAACCGATTAAAAGTAGAAAGAGTCTACATAGTCTTTTACACAACTAAAACAAGGAAAAATAAGATAGGGGGAGAAGCACTGGGCTGTGAACGCCGATAGCTACCTAGTGAACCCCGTACCGCCTGAGCTGGAAGCAATCAGCACTCGCTAGCGGGACCCGAGGCTCCTGTAGTAAAATCTCATAAAACACCTTAGTTCAGTATAAGCTTCTTTAAAATACATTTTTAACAGTTAAACAAGTAAATGAAAGGCAGCTAAAAAAAGATAAATACATAAAATTCGCCCCTCAGGCACAATGTCAACAGAATCAGCCCCTTGGGCAATGACATGGAACAACACTAGCCCCTCAGGATATATCTTATATCACAATGGGTACCCGTGCTCACTGGGGGTGAACAGACTCCAGGAGGGGCCCCTTACAGCTCAAGCGCAATATCAAACCATCTCGTGGCATAATCAAGAGGCTCTCGGCCTTATATCAAGCCATCTCGTGGAGTAGAACTCAGTCCCTCGGCCTCATAATCATAATTAGTATAACACTACTGCGGCGTGCAGCCCTATCCCATAATAATCCTCACAACACTGGCTCTCGGCCCTACTTAGTCAGAAATCTCTAAAAGCCACTCGGGCAGAGTAAAATATGATGCTCAGCCCAAAATATCATTTAAAGTGTTAAAATAGAGTAAACATGGATGAGTTATGAAAACATTATAATATATCATGACTGAGTACCGATATAAAATCAAAACAATGAGGAAATAGCAGTAAAAATCCCCTAAGGGCCCAAATAGTTAGCACGAGGCCCAAATATGGCATTCGGCCCAAAACATGATGATAGCAAATAGTTTTCAATCAAATACGCGGTAAAACAGTCATTTGAGAGGGACTAAGTCACAATCTTCAACGGTGCACGACCTCACGCTTGTCATCTAGCATGTGTGTCACCTCAATATAGCACAACGATGTGAAATTCGGGGTTTTATACCCTTAGGACAACATTTACAATCATTACTCACCTCTATACAGTCCGAACTCTAGCCCGCGATACCTTTGTCTCTCGAATCGGCCTCCGGATGCTCCAAATATAACCAAAATCAATGCAAAAGCATCAAAATATGCTAAGGGAACAAAGCTCACTCGAAAGAAATTAAATTACAACACAAATCTCGAAATTGGCCAAACCCGACCTTGGAGCCCACGTCTCGGATTTCGATAAAAATTACATCAATAGACTCCTTATCACTCCCCTAGTTCATTCATATCAAAATCACCAAAATCCAACCACAAATGATCCCTCAAATCCCAAATTTTAGGTCTCCAATTACAAGCCCTAGTTCTTCAATATTAGGCTTAAATTCCATGATTAATTACGTAGAATTCACATTAGGATCGAGTATTAAGTCCATAAATCTTACCCCCAAGTGTTCCCCATTGAATCCCTCTTCAATCCTCTTCAAAAAGCTTCAAAATCGCCCACAAATGGTGAAAGTTAGCCCCAAAATCGCGGACAATGGCTATTTAAACATTTTGCCTAGGCATTCAAAACCTTCTTCGCGAACGCGGTCAAAGCCTCGCGTTCGCGAAGCATAACTTGTCGTTGACCACATTTTCCTTCTTCGCGAATGTGTCTGCTCTCTCGCGAACGCGATTCTCCTGACTTCAACCCTTCGCGAACGCGGCTCCCTTCTCGCGAATGCGTAGCTCAACGACCCCAGCCCTTCACGAATGTGGGACCTCCCTCGCGAAAGCGAAGGCTAAATCTTCAGCATCACCTGCTAACCCATCGCGAACGCGAGGGTCCACTCGCGAACGCGAAGCACTGCTGTCTGCAACACTTCAGCAAATTTTTGTACAACTTTCCACAACATGAAATTGTCCGTTTGACCACCCGAAACTCACCCGAGACCCTAGGGACCTCAACCAAACATGCCAACATATCTCATAACATCATTCAAACTTGTTCCAACCTTCGGAACACTCAAAACAACATCAAAACACCAAATTCGCATCGGATTCAAGCCCAAGAATTTCAAAATCTTCTAAATTCCATTTTCTATCAAAAATTCTATCAAACCACGTCTGAATGACCTGAAATTTTGCACAAACATCCCAAATGACACAATGGACCTACTGTAACTTCCAGAATTCCATTCCGACCCCTATATCAAAATCTCACCTATCAACCGGAAAATGCCAAAATTCCAATTTAGCCAATTCAAGCCTAAATCTACTCCGAACCTCCAAAACACATTCCGATCACGCTCCTAAATCCCAAATCACCTCCTGAAGCTATTCGAACCATCGGAACTCACATCCGAGCCCTTTAACACATAAGTCAACATCCAGTTCACTTTTCCAACTTAAGCTTCCTCAAAAGAGACTAAGTGTCTCAAACCTTACCAAGACCTCTCCGAACCCGAACCAACCAACCCGGTAACACAAAATACAGTTGAACAAGGCAATAAGAAGCAGAAATGGGGAAAACGGAGCGGCAACTCATGAAACGACCGGCCGGGTCGTTACATATATGATGCCAATTTTCAATTCCAGAATCATTAGAACTTTCATTGATTGCCACGTATGATCAAATTGTCATTTTAATGATTTACACCTATAATCAAATAAACTTTCTTGGAATGCTACTGCCTGAGGATGGCTTTATTTGGAGTCCTAGTACTTTCTTGGAAATTGAAACTCAATAAGATTAAACCGTCGGTGGCAGATTACCACTCAGAATTGCAATTCGATTTCAACTCGAATTGTATTTTCTGCCGCAAAATACATCGGCACTTCTCTTTCAACCATCGCCTTTTGAGATCTATAAATACGTATACTCTTCCTTCTATTAGCACCACTTTCAGCGTTTGCAAACCACTTTGAGTCTACTTTTGATGACTTGGAAGCATTGACGCGAAGGTAATTTCTTCTTATTTTCTTGTGCTTTCTTTATTCTATTGTCATTTTTTGTAGGTAAAACAAGAAGGATATGTTCTTGCTTAACGAGATGATCCATGCATGAAGAATATAATTTTAGGGTGTGAGGGGATGGTTACTCATCCCTGCCCGAATATCGGAGAAATTACTCTCAAAATGACCTGACTATCGGAGAGATTACTCTCAATATGGCTCGACTATCGGGGAGATTACTCTCAATGTGGCTCGACTACCGGAGAGATTACTCTCAATATGGCCCGACTACCGGAGAGATTACTCTCAATGTGGCCCAACTACCAGCGAAATTACTCTCAAAATAACCCGATTACCGAAGAGATTACTCTCAAAATGACCCGGCTATCGGAGAGATTACTCTCAATATGGCTCGACTACCGGGGAGATTACTCTAAATGTGGCCGGACTACCGGAGAGATTACTCTCAATATGGCCCAACTATCGGAGAAATTACTCTCAAAATAACTTGATTACCGGAGAGATTATTCTCAACGTGGCTCTACTACCGGAGAGATTACTCTCAATATGGCCCGACTACCAGAGAGATTACTCTCGATGTGGCCCACTACGGGAGAGATTACTCTCAATGTGGCCTGACTACTGGAGAGATTACTCTCAAAATGACCAAACTATCGGAGAGGCCAACTTAAGGTGCAAAGGGACTTATATGTCCACCTTAAGATTGGAAAGTTATAGTTTTCTTTTAAGGACAAACCCACGAAGAGGCAAACTTAAGGTGTAAAGGGACTTATATGTCCACCCTAAGATTGGAAAGTTATAAAGCTTCAACTCGAAGACTTCATGGACTTGATGACGTCGACTTGGAAAACTTTAAAGATTTGGCGGACTTTGCACATTTTAACTTGAAGACCGACAAACTTGAAGATTCAACGGACTTTGACGTTTCAACCTGAAAAATTTGAGGGCTCAAATACTTCCACTTGAAGACCGACGAATTTGAGGACCTCAGCTTGAAGACTTTGACTTGGAGACTTGGAGGGCTTAAGTATTTTAACTTGAAGAGTGGCGAATGTGAAGACTTCAATTTGAAGACCGACGGACTTTAAGATTTCACCTTGGAGACTTCAACTTGAATACCAACGGACTTGAAGACTTCAACTTGGAGACTTCGAAGGCTTAAATATTTCAGCTTCTCTTTTGCTTTACATTGTCTAACTTTTATCTTAGTCGCACAATTTTTAGCTTTACGCGCTTGTGACAAAAGATTCATATCTTGTCATGGGAGAGTCAAAATAACAAACCGTTTGATTTTCGAAAATTAGACTTCAATATCTAACATATCCAAAACTTAGAATCAAACACCTTCAGAATCGACCCAGATAATATTTTGAAACGAACTTTAGATCTGCACAGTCTAACCAAAAAAATTATATCTTGGTGTAGGAAAGTCAAAATTATGAACTGTTTGATTTCATGAAATAGACTTCCAAATATAGGACATATCCAAAATTAGGAATCAAACACTTTGATAATCGTCCCAGATATTATTTTGAATCTAACTTTAAATTTTGACACGTTGATAGTTCTAGATTTGCGCAGTTTCACCAAAAAATAAATATTTTGGTGTAGAAACGTCAAAATTATGAACCGTTTGATTTCTTGGAAACTAGACTTCAATATCTAAGACATATCCAAAATTTGGAATTAAAAACTTTGAGAATCGTCCCAAATATTATTTTGAATCTAACTTTAAATACCAACACATTGATAGTTTCAGATTTGCACAACTTCACCAAAACTTTTATATCTTGATGTAGGAATGTCGAAATCATAAACCATTTGATTCATTGGAAACTTAACTTTGAAATCTAGAATATATAGAAAATTTAGAATTTAATTCCTTAAGGATAATTTGAGATAATATTTCGAAGTCAATTTCTGATATGCCGACAGTTCCAAGTTAGCGCGGCTTCACCAAAAAATTTGTATCTTGGTGTGGAAGCCTTGAGATTGTAAGACTTTTTTAATTGTAAGAAATTGAAATTCAAGAACTTCATTCTCACCAAACATCTTGGGTTCAAGTTTCACTGAATTTGAAACGTCATGACGGCACGCCAAAAAAAACTTGCAGGTTTGGCGAACATGAAGCTATAGCGAATCCCCGGGCTTCAATGCAAATGCTTGGAAACATCCTAAAAGACATTAATCATTTCATTGAAGACATCAATTTACCATAGCGGCTTGTCCCTTTAAATCAAATGGGATCCAAAGTTTAACAGAAGAATGGTATCTTAGCTTGATTTTTAAATGTTGATTGAATGGATAACATTCCATCGTACTTCATTTGGACAACGATTGGGGGACTATATATCTTTTGAAATTATGCGACTGAACTTAAAATGAAACTCTAAGCTGCCTACATACCTCGGTGAAGAGGATCAAGTCATACCGTAGTTCAGAGTGGGTGATTTTATTTTGTTTTTTTTATTTTTTTTTATGTCCTAACTTTTTCCTAGGCCGCATCTTTCGAGGTTTTCAACCTAGCGGACTCTTTTTTTTTGTGGGGGTCGTACACAGTTTAGACTCATGCGGGCTAGGAGTATAGGTTCGTATGTCAAGGAGTGTCATGACTTGCAGTGTAGGCTCATACGTCGAGGAGCGTAGGAACTTCAAGGATTATACTTCTTCAAAAAATTGCCATTGATAGGGTCGATTCTCATGCCATTTGCATCAACCAACTTGTAAGCCCCACTTGAGTAAGTTTCTTGTACGACATATGGCCCATTCCATTTTGAAGTGAACTTCCCTACAGGTTTATGGGAAGTAATTATGGGTCTTCGTACGGCAAGGACTTGATCTCCTACTTGAAAGGATATTGGGCAAACTCTTTTATTGAAGGCGCGAGACAATCTATCTTGATAACATTCAAGACTCTGTTGAGCTTCCAACCTTTGCTCATCAAGAGCCTCCAACTCTGCTAATCGAAGTCGAGCATTTTCTTCATCAGTGATGCCTTCTTGAATAGCTAATCGTAATGATGGTATTTGACGCTCGAGTGGCAAGACGGTTTCAACTCCATAATGAGTGCATAAGGGGTCGCTTGTGTTGGCGTGTGATGAGTTGTCCTATATACCCACAGAGCTTCTTCCATACGGTCATTCCAATCTCGTTTGGATTTGGAGACGACTTTCTTTAACAAGTTGCATAGAGTTTTGTTGAATGCCTCAGCTAGGCCATTGGCGACAGCGCTGTACATCAAAGAGTTATGTTGCTTGAAGCCAAAGAGATCACAAATCTTGTTCATCAACCTATTATCGAATGGCCTTCCATTATCCTTTATTATGTAACAAGGAATGGCAAAGCGATAAATAATGTTTACTCGGATGAAACTTGCAATATTTTCCTTCTTTACTTCCTTAAGAGCAAGAGCTTCAGCCCATTTTGAGAAGTAGTCAGTTGTAGCCAAAATGTATATGTGCCCACCAGAGGACTTTGGCAGTGGTCCAACAAAATCCAATCCCCATGCGTCAAATGGCCAGGATGCAACAGTCGGGTGCAACACTTTAGGAGGTTGATGAATAAAATTTGCATGAAATTGACAAGCCTTGAATCTTCGAGCGTAGTCCAAGCAATCTTTTACCGTCGTTGGCCAATAATATCCCATCCTTTTTATATGGAAGTGGAGCTTTGGTCCAGACTAGTGTGACCCACATACCCCAGAATGTGCCTCTTGCAAAGCTTGGAGTGCTTCTTCTTCCCCTAAACATCGCAAGAGTACTCCTTCGAATGACCTTCTGTATAGAGTATCTTTGTAGTAAAGACGACGACAGATTTCAGTCCTTCTCCGCATATTTTCTGGAAGTATCCCATAGCATAAGTAGTCGATAATGGGTTGTCACCATTCTTCTTTCTCACTTGGCGGCGGTACTACCCATTTTTGGCAGACAGTAACTTGCGCTTGATCAGGCAGGATTAACGATGAAGCTAGGGCAGCTAAAGCATCAACCTTCTTATTTTCTTTCCTTGGCGTATGCTGGATAGTCATATCGTCGAGCCACCCCATTAATTTTTTAGTGTAATCATGATATGGGTGTAGTTCAGGATTTTTAGCCTCATAACTATCTAAAAACTGATTGACCACTAACTGGGAGTCACCAAAGACTTGCAATTACAATTGCTTCATATTAACGGCCATTTCAAGCCCAAGTATTAATGCTTGATACTCAGCAACATTGTTGGAACAGAGTTATATTAAGGTGAAGGAGTAGAGCAAAACTTCACCTTGGGTAGTGACAAATACTACACTAGTACCAGCTCATCCACGATGCGCGGCACCATCAAAGTACATATTCCATGGAGGTTGAACTTCAACAACTATTGCGTCCTCATCAGGTAGTTCATCAGTTAGCTCCCAATCATCAGGTATAGGGTGATCTGCCAAGAAGTCTGCTAACGCTTGTCCTTTTATAGCCTTTTAAGGGATGTACACGAATTCAAATTGTTAAAACTGGAGGTACCACCTTGCTAGTCGATCACTAAGGACAGATTTTGACATCACGAACTTGATGGGATTTGCTCTAGAAACCAAACGAACGACATGAGCTTGAAAGTAGTGCTACAACTTTTGGATTGAGAATTCTAGAGCCGAACATAAATTTTCAATTGGCGAATAATTTAGCTCATTTGGTGTCATGATCCTGCTTAAGTAGTAAAGGGAGTTTTTTTTCCCTTCACTATTTTCTTGGGCCAACAGCGCTCCAATAGACCTTTCTTGTGCTGAAATGTATAGTATCAACGGCTTTCCAAGTATAGGGGCTGCCAAAACTGGAGGCTTTCTTGCTACACGCTTGGTCCCATTTGAAAGGGACACCTTTCTTCAGAAGACGGCTGAATGGTTGGCACCTCCCAGCTAGGTTTGAGATGAATCTCCTAAGGTACGCTAGCTTTCCTTGCAGACTTTTCAATTCATGAATATTGCGGGGCTCAAGCATTTTCAAGACTGCATCTACTTTAGCTTGATCTATTTCAATCCCTCGATGTCAGACAATGAAACCCAGGAACTTTTCGGAGGTAACTCCAAAGGTGCATTTTAATGGATTCATCCTAAGTTAGTATCTTTGGAGCAACTCAAACACCATTCTCAAGTCTTTCAAGTGGTAGCTTTTATTTCTTGATTTTACCACCAAGTCATCAACATAGCATTAGACATTCTTGTGGAGAAGGTCATCAAAGATATTCTGCATAGATCTTTGGTAAGTAGCACTAGCGTTCTTCAAGCCAAAAGGCATTACCTTGTAGCAATAAATACCCTTGGGGGTACGGAATGGAGTAATCTCTTCATCTTTTGGCGCCATGCGAATTTGGTTATAGCCTGATGAACTGTCCATAAATGACATTGCCTCGTACCTAGTAGTAGCATCGATCATCAGTTCTGGAATGGGAAGCGGGAATTCATCTTTCGGACACGCATTGTTAAGATCCCTAAAGTCAACGCACACTCGAATCTGGCCATTTTTCTTCCTTACAGGGACAATACTTAAAACTCATGTTGGGTATTTAACTTCATGAATAAAACCAGCTTCGATGAGTTTGTTAACTTCGGTTTCAATCAAGGGAACCAAGTCCGGCCTAAAGCGCCTTTGAGCTTGTTTAACAGGGCGAGCGCCATTTTTGACTGCAAGGTGATGGACTGCTACTTTTGGGTCCAAGCCAGGCAGGCATCTCTTTGTAACTCTAAGAAAAGACATCCCTGAACTCCTTGAGTAACTCAATATAAGTGATCTCTTCATCAACTTCTAGTAAAGCCCTTAGGTAGGTGGGTCTTGGTTCTTCATCGGTGCCAAGGTTAACTTCTTTTAAGGCATCAACTATCGTCTTCACTCCTTCTTCAAGTTCAGGTGGAGCATCTTTTGCATCTTCATCTTCTTCACGGTCCCCATCATTGAAGGATATGTGATAACACGGTGAAACATCCTCCAATTCTGCATTATCCTCCCTTGAAGATGGAATACCATTCTCGCCATGTACAGTAATATGATATGAATAACCCACACTTTCTTCATATTCATCACGTTCCTTAGTGTAGACCACAGTATATGGCTTTACATTCAGTACTTCTTTACATGAAACCATAAGTTTTGTTTGTCGCCTCATTCTAGAAGAAACCGAACTTTGGAAATCCTTAGAGATCTTCTGGATTTTGGGTGAAGCGAGTGTTCTTATGCTTCGAAAATTTTTCTGGAACTTGTTCCCCTTCTTTAATGAACCCAATCTCTCAAACACGAAGGTCCTTATAGGTGATTTTCCAAGTCGATCAAAGACAGAAGGCTTGTTAGAAGCAGCCGATTCATCTTCTATAGTGATATAATTATTGCTTGCCCTTCTTATGGAGATTCACACTGGTGACAGTTGCTTGTATCCCAAACCTTCACGTGGTTGTCTCGTCGCAGCTTCTGATGGTATCTTCCCTAACTTTGACGGCTCATTAGAATTGTATCCAGCTTTTACAAATAGCCTGTAAGCGTTAGGATCAAAATCTTCACCTATTCGCTTTGTAGGGAGTGCCACATTCTGCAAACAATTTTGGGCTACAAACCCTGCAATTGGCTTTGAGGACAACTTTACTGCCTCGATTCATTTTACCAGAAGAGTTAACTCCTTTAGCATGTTAGCTTGGAGATTAGATGATTCACTTTCATATTTCTTCCTTTTAGGGACATATTGGAGCGCATGACTTACTTTCTTGCCATAAGACGCAATATTCCCTCTATAAGATTTATTTGCGTTGGGTTGTACCTCTTCAGTAACAGCTTTGGCTTCACCAGTAATCACCTCTGTTCTTTTAGTTATGGGCTCGTCATTCTTGATTTTCATGCCATCATCAGCTTTTAGCTCCTTCGCAATGCTTTCTTCAAGTAGAACTTTGCATCAGCGAAGTGTGCTCAGCCTCGGTGAATGGCTCATCATCAGCAACTATCTTCTTCTCGACTTCACCTTCGTAGTATTTTAGACATTGATGGTAGGTAGATGGAACTACTTTATTCTCATGTATCCAAGGCCTTCCAAGCAAGATGTTATATGAAGTCTTTGCATCGATCACATGTAGCCATGCACTTGATTGCATATATTCAATGGTGATTTCCAGCCTGATCGCGCCTATGGATCTTTTCCCCCCTTGGTTGAATCCTTGGACCATCACATGACTTTCTAAGAGTTCGTTCATGGTAATACCAAGTTCTTTCACATTGCGAATTGGCAAAATATTCACTGAGGATCCTCCATCAACCAAAATTCGATTTACCCGTTCATCACGCATATAGCCAATCAGGTACAATGGGCGGTTATGAAGAGTGTCACCTAGCAGAAGATCGTCATTTGTGAATGTGACTTTTTCCTCACAAGAATTAACTTCTTGAGGAGTGGACTCGATGAGCTTTCTCGAAGATGGTGCTAACGGTAGGTCATCACTCTTTTCTTCCCCTTTGTCAGCATGGCAACAAGAGGCATCAATACCCTCATAGGAAATCTTTTTGCGGAACCAACTTGGTAAAAACTCCTCCAAGGTCACTGGATTTCGTGGCTTTTGAGAATGGTGCACCTCCACTTTTGCTTTCTTCAAATATTTAACTGGATTCCATCTCTTTGGTCTTTTCACCATCAATTTCCTTGTTGGTTGTTCTATTGATTCTTTTCGTGGGCTCCTTTTGCGGTGCCTACGACGAGTCACCAACATCCAACCTTCATCATCATCAGGTTGATTGACTTCAGCTTTGTCGTTCTCCAGTAATTCTTCATCTTTACTTTCTTTAAAACAACATAATTCATCCAGACTGAATGAGCCAAAGGTGATAGAGACTTGGTTTGCGCTTGCTTTCTCATCTTCAAGCATGATCTTCTTTTCGCGAGCCAAGTCCATGACTTTGTCCTTGAAGACAAAGCACTTCTCCAGAGG
The DNA here is from genome assembly GCF_000393655.2 of Nicotiana sylvestris. Classification (NCBI taxonomy): domain Eukaryota; kingdom Viridiplantae; phylum Streptophyta; class Magnoliopsida; order Solanales; family Solanaceae; genus Nicotiana; species Nicotiana sylvestris. The sequence continues at coordinate 93,253,806 of NC_091061.1, forward strand.
ATGGCTCACAAGTTGATGGTATTTGCAGTAATTTGGATCATTTGTTTTCCCAGCTTCATTTGGTCGTTTTATCTTTAGAAGCTCAATGTGATTTAACTCGAGGAGTTCTTTAAAAATAGCTGGTATATCATAATCCAGAAATGGGTACTCTTTCTCTTGCATTTCTTTTAGTCAACTTTCCACTTGGCTTATTTTAAAAAGAAGTGGATTTCATACTCTGTTTCTTGCTCACCTTCTTTGTGAACTTCACAGGTGATGTGTTGACATTCATAACTTCTTTGTTTTCAGATTTGGATACAAACTTGCTCCATTTCCTGACTTCTTGCTTGTCGTTCCCTTTTCGAGGCTCATAGATAGGCAACCTTTCATTTCCAGCGGAGGTCATGCTCAACTCCATGTCATGGGCATGAGTCGCAAGTTCTTCAAATGTGTCAGGCTTGATACCTTGCAAGATGTAGCGTCGCCCCTAATGCATGACTTGGATGCATATCTCTATGGCCAAAGCTTCACTAAGCCTATCTTTGCATTTGAGGCTTGCATTCCTCCAACGATTGATAAAGTCGATAACTTGTTCACCCTTTAGTTGATGAGTATTTGTAAGTTCTATCATACTTACAGTACGTCTCGTGCTATAAAAGCGATTGAGGAATTCTTGCTCTAGTTGATCCCAGCTATTAACAGATCCAGCCTCAAGGTCCGTATACTAATCGAAAGCATTTCCTTTTAATGAGCGGACAAACTGATTGACGAGGTAATCTCCATAAGTCCCAGCATTGCTGCATGTCTCAACGAAGTGCGCCACATGTTGCTTTGGATTGCCTTTGCCATCAAACTGTTGAAATTTTGGAGGTTGATAACCAGCAGGCATCTTCAACATATTGATCCTTGAAGTGTATGGCTTTGCGTAGGTAAAGGAGGACTTGGAAGCAACTTCATATTTGTTTTTTATAGTCCCTTCAATGAACTCCTTTAGTTTATTGATTAGAATCATCCCTTCCGAAGAGACTGAAATTTCCTTAGTGGATGCAACTTGCCGTAGGGCAGGATCAATCTCTTGAACTTCTGAGAGTTTGCCGGGTGCATGGGTGGATTCTTCTTCCATCAAGATTCTCACCCTGTCTGTTAGCTTGTCAATTCTAGCCTCTTGATTTTGCATGCATTTGGTCAAGCCAGTGATTCCTTCCGTCAAGTTTGCCAACTGCTCCTCCACAGATGAAGTGTTTGTCACCATGGCTTGCATGATTGTCGTGGACAATGGATAGCAGCATGGATTTTCACATAAATTGATCCTTGATTGGCTCACACTATGTGGTGTAAGTGGGCAGGATCCATCACTTGAAGCATCATCATCTTCCTTCACAGAAGAGTGTTTGGATCTGAAGAGGTCAAACAGAGCAAGAGTTTTCTTGATCTTTTTAGCAACATCGCTTCCTCCTTCAGATGCGTTTGTGGAAGATCTTGCTCCTTTTGAGGATGAAGATTCGAAAATAGGGGTTGATGCGGATGGCACTTGGGGTGCTTGTTGTCCTAAAGAGCTTGCTTTGCTCCTTGTAACTGGTCTGAAGCTTCCAAAGGTAACGTCGAGGATGCTTTCCACATCGGCATAGAACCTGGAGTTAGCAACCTTGGTGGATGTTGATCTGGAGTTGATTTTCTTCGAAGCTATTTCAATGTTCTTGAACTTTGGTGATTGAAAAGTTGAGATGAGAGGTAGAGATTGTCCCACTGGGCGTGCCAATTTGTTTGCATCAAATTTATTTGTGATACAAAAATAAATTGCAACCACAATATAAATATGAAGAAAGATAATTTTATTGATAAAATGATGCGGGTACAATTTTATTTGTTCCTTTGATTCTTCTCTCCTGATTATCTCCATGATTCGAGAGTTGGAGTAACATATTTCTCGAACGTAGGATGATGCATACCTCCTTGGATGTATCTGATATCCATGGAAGTATGTTGTGGATCTTCTTGAAGTATTTGAATATCAAGAATTATCCAGCCACATCTTGATCTCTTTCTGAGTATCCCGTAAATTTATGGGTTATATGATCTCCATTTTTGAGATATCCTTTAAGGGAATATGTAACCCTTTTTACAGGAGTAATCTAGGGTTAGGGTAGAGTAGCCTCCAAGTTAGGGTTTTGGTAGAGTAACCTCCAAACATCCCTAATATACTCCTAAAATTTCAAGAGTCGTCTGGTAGTATCTTGAATTTAGGATTTAGGCTAATCCGTTAAAATTTTGATGTGTACAAATTCTTATGGTCTTTTAAAGAGCAACTACTCTCAATACCTTATTGGCATAATCAACGACATGGTAGCTGACTTCATTTCAGAAAAATATGCACTCCTCTGTGGTTATAATTGTAATTGTAGCATGTCTATGAGTCAGCTGATTCACATAACAGGTGGGGGAGATTTTCATTTATCAAGGATCCAGACAAAAGTTTTGGTTACAAATATAGTAGTACTTTTAGCTTCCAAAGTAGTACATTGATATTAAAGTGTTCAAGAAGTGCCAAGCCAGGATAAAAGTTTTAGCATTCATAGTTTACTCCTATTTTTTTATTGTATTGAGAAAAATCAAGTTAATATATCGAATTAATTATGTGATGATGTGTCATGACACGTGGATCAGTAAAGGAATGACAGTTGGCGAAGAATAGATGAAGAGGAACGAGCTTTAACAGACACGGGCAAAGATCCAAGAAAAACCAGAAGGAATGGGTACTCGAACCTCTTGATAATTTGAAGAAGCATCGGAAGAATGAACCTAGATAGCAAAAGAGTATAGGTACATATTATCTATAGTTAATGAGCATTAACTACAGAAATGTTATAGAATCTGTATTGAACAGTTACGATTGCCAATTATAACGTTACATTAAATGTCATTAATTGCTCATAATAACTCCATTATGGGAGGAAAGAAACGTATTACTTAGAAATAGCTATATTAATTGTGTCTCTACACCCAATAACGCATTCTCTTGCTCCTAGATAAATTCTAAAGTCTCAAATGGTTATAATCAATATCATTCTTTATCACCCATAAGGTAAACAGAACCCTTAACCAATAATCAACAATCAACACCTCAAACCTATAACCGTTCATACTTTTCTATCAAACCCATCAACTCATATCTCATGAACTAGAGATTATAATCATTAATCCAATGCTAGAATCAATTAGAGGGGGAAGACATTACCCTTTTGAAGCTCAATCCCCTTGAATTCGAGTTCTAGGGTTTCTTCTCTCAACAATGATGTCCCAATCGAATATCTAATGATATGAAGGGTTTACCCATGTTAATAAGATGTTGGGAAATTGAAATTAACTTAAAATCACCATTAGAACTTACCTTGGGTGGTGGAGGGACCCTTAAGGAGTTAGCTTTTGAGAACTTTCCTTTCTAGAACAAGTTTTTATGTTTTGGGGCTGTGGGGGACGAAATAGGGCTTAAAAAATGACTTCCCAAGTCGGCCACCACGTCCTAGTAGGCCTGACCACGGTCCATACCGTGGTAAATAGCTGGAGCACTGCCTCACGACCTCGGTCGCGGTCAAACGCGACCGAACGTGGTGGTTACGCACTTTCTGTAAAACGGGCATAGCCTTTTGCACAGATGTCTGTTCGGGCTTCATAATATATCGTTGGAAAGCTATTTCAAAGCGCTGCAACTTTCATGCTTTGAGTTTTCCCAAATTCCTTACATATATTCACCCATACCTGCTGGAAGACGGACCTTCTGCAACTTAGTCAATTTTGTCGAATCTTATGCACCTCACTTTCTATCTTGATTTGGAAACATCTATTTTCACCCATACTCATCCTGATAGGACTTCATATGTCTAAGATATCTGATTAATACCCATTTAACACATCCACACCTAGTCCAAATGTACAAGGTGTTACAAAGGAGGTCAGAGATTTCATTTGGCGAAACATCATATGCCGGTTCGGGGTACCAAAAGAAATTGTATGTGACAATGGCCCACAATTTATAGGCACACAAATCACAGAATTTTTTAATAGTTGGCAAATTAAAGAATTACCTCAATGCCTTACCATCCGGTGGGTGATGGACAAGCTGAATCAACAAATAAAGTCATTATCAACAACCTGAAGAAAATATTGGAGGAATCTAAAGGCAATTGGCCATAGGTGCTACCTAGAGTCTTGTGGGCTTATCGAACAACAGCAAAAATAAGTACGGGGAAAATACCGTTCTCACTTGTAAACGGAGCTGAAGCTTTAATTTCAGTCGAGATAGGAGAACCAAGTACGAGATATACTCAAGCTACTAAGGAATCAAATGAAGAGGAGATGCGGTTAAACCTGGATTTACTTGAATAAAAGAGGGAAACTGCATTAATAAGGATGGCAGCACAAAAACAAGTTATAGAGCGGTACTATAACCGGAAAGCTCGTCTCAGATACTTCAAGATTAAGGACTTCGTACTTAAGAAAGTTTTCCAATCCACAAGGGCAGCTAATGCAGGAAAGTTAAGTCCAACTTGGGAAGGACCTTATAAGATTCATGGTATCACAGAGAAAGGTGCATACGAGCTTGAAATGGTGGATGGCAAGATTCTACCTTCAAATTGGAATGCTGCTCATCTGAAGAGATACTATTTCTAAGGAAAAGAAATACCTACGACCAAAAAGCTAGATTGCACTAAATGATGAATTACGACCTGAAAGACATGCGGAAAGAACATAATTCCCAGTCTAGGGTTACAACTATTCTGATGGAAATTTAAATGGGTTAAGCAGTCTTCATCTAAAATCATACCTCTGAGTCCCGTATGTTTTTCCTTTTCAGGAAAAGGATCGTATGGATGGAATAATAAAGTGCTCGAGATTTCATACTCCAAAGCTCAAACACTTGGGGGACTATATAATATACATATGATATATGTATAAAGAAGGCAAAGAAGACTGAAAACAACTAAAGTCCAAGTCAAGCCCAAAAGTCTACTTAACAAGTATCAAGTTCAGAGCAAAGTCACGAGCCAATAACACAAGCCAACAAAAAAACTTTCATATAGATTTCAAAAATCTTACGATGTTTAGGTTAAACGCAGTATTTAGCCAAGGGTCATAAAGAAACCCTTGAATTTTCTTTTTGCAAATCTGTTGTAAAGAAAACAGTTACGAAAAAGTAATAGAAGATATTTAAATATATGTAAGATGTTATTTAAACTTGTCAAAGTTCAAATGAAAACTTTATCAAAGTTATTTCAAGAAACATGTGTGTTCCTATTTCATTTTTCGTATATTTACACCATTATGAAGTTGAGACGTCTTCTTCATTAAGTGTCGTATATAAAAGGGTCCTCTTTTATAAATTCATGTTTGATTCAAAGATTCATGAAGTTAACAAAGCATTTTAAAAAATGCAAAAAGGGTAAGACAAAAACCCACGAACTAAAAAGCAAGACCTTGAATATAAAGGCAAAAAAGAGTAAAACAGAAGCTCAAGATAATTAAGTTGGAACAAAAACTTTATAGTATTAAGTTTAGACTAAGTATGAACTTAGTCATAAACTGATTGTCATTTTCTACAAAATACCCCGAAAAGACCTGGGGACTTATCATTTCCAAAAACTTAACCCCCAAATGGGACCAGGGGTAAAACCACAAATTCCACCAAGAAAAAAAAGGAGTCAAACTTCTTAAACTTTCACTGTGGGCCAGAAGAAGAGTCTAAAGCGGCATCATCAGCAATAGAGGGCTCGAATTGATCTGAAGGAGCTGGGACATCCACCGTACCTATATCAGCTTCGACATGCTCGGGAGAATCAGGCATGGGAGAATGAAAACTTTGGCCTTGCTGAGTTTTCTCAATGGTTTCCTTTATCTTAGCTAACTCAGCATCCAAATTAAAACCCTCTTGGCTAGCCTTCACAAGGGTATCATAGCAGGTGTTTAAAATAGCCCAACTCACTTCAATAGCAGTTTTGTCCTCAAGAGCCTCATAATCTCTTTCCCATTGGTCAATATCATTCTTGAGCTCTTCCTTCTCGGCCAAAGCAGCATCATAAAAAGACCGCAAAGGTGCAAGTGAACTTTCTAAAAATCTGATCTTATCAGAAGACACACGAAGATCTTCTTAGGTCTGGGTGAGTGTCTGAACAAGTTCACCTGCATAAACTTCTTTTTCGTTCAGCAAGGCCTTCAATCCTCTAATCTCTTCGCTGGCTTTGGAGAGTTGCTCAGAAAATGATGTCTCAAGGAGATTTTTATCCTTGCCAGCCTGATTGGAAGAAGCTTTTTCAACCGCTAACTCTTAAACCAAGACCTTCAACTGTTGCTCTAAGGCATACTTGTTTTCTTCTAAACCTTCCATATCAAGTTGAAGACTTTCATATTGTTCTTTCCAATTGTCTGCTTCGAGTTGATAATCCTGAATTAACTGCTCCGTATGAGAAACCCTCTTCACCATCTCTGTACTAATAACATTGATCTAAAAAACAAAAAAAGAGGTAAGAACCTTAGTAAAATGAGAATGGAATAGAACGTAAAAACAACAAATACCTTCAGTGACGATTGCACTATATCATTCATCGAAGTCAAAAAGCTATGACTTTCTAGCTTGGACTTTTCGACTGGTTCAATCAAAGGTTTCAACCATACGTCAACCCGACCTGACTTTTTCAAAAGATTACCATTGGTAGGGACCTCAATGTTAATCTGCTTCATCGCTCCATTTCCACTTGAATAACCAACCTCGGTATGAGGAATTGTAGTAGTGGGGACTGTAGAAGAAGTCATGATAGCTTGGGGTAGAGCAGAAACAATAACAACTGGCAAATAACACACCACATGGACAGACATGGTAAAAGAGGCAAGGGGTACTTCATCAGAGACCAAATCCAAATTCTCACTATCAAACCCATGAGAAAACAGTTGTTCATTAGAGTCACGAGCTGCCGCAAAAAAATCATCGTCAGAACTCACCAAGGTGGCTTCAATAGGCTCATTCATGGGAACAGAACGGGGAGGAGTCGCTTCATCATCTGAAAAGACGCGTCTTCTGGCCCGCGGCCTTTTAACCAATGAAATTCCATCATGTTCCTCATCCTCCTTAGAGTCCTGGGTCGCATCAGCCTTCCTTTTCGATGAAGAACTCAAGATTATCTCTTGAGCTTTTTCCAAAGAAACTCTATAAGCTGCAATTGCATCAGCACTTATGCCACGTATGGGGAACCCTGATAAAAAGAGGGGTCAAATAAATTCTAAAGGAAAGATGAACAAGAATATAAAAAAGGGTAAAAAATTTGCCATGAATTTTAACCTTCCAACCAAACCTATGTGAAAGGTTTTTCCAAGATCTGCCTTCCATCGATGCAACAGTCAATAATTTTTCTACCCAACCACAGAAATTGGGAATCTCATCAACAATTCCCATGGTTGCTGAAAAAAGAGAAAGTTAAACAGCAATGGGAAAAATAAACCCCTTCAAAACGGAAAAGGGAAAAAAAGAGAAAGTTGCAAAAGTAAAACTTACGTGCAAAATTCCACTTTTCAAAGAATGGTACATTTTCTTCACCTACTAAACCTACAGTAAGGGCAGCAACAAATCTGGCATACCAGCCACGGTCCTTGTCATCCTCAGGGCTAACTAGCACTCTCTTACTCCTCGCCACTAAAGTGAAGATCCCATGTCGGAAAAGCTTAGGGGAGTAGGGGTGGATCAAGTGAAAGAAAGTAAAAGGCAAATTAGCCAACCTTGCTAAGTGCCTTAGACAAGTAACATCCCTCCACACAATGGGGCCAATTTGTCCTAGACAAATGTTGAAAAAACGACAGAACTCAATGATAACAGGATCAATTGAGGGTTTAAAATTCAGTGTAAAGAGATATGTATACACAAAAGAAAATCCGGTTATGCAAGATGTAACTCTTTGGTTTGCATTGGGAATTATGATAGGGAAATCAGGTCTACAATGGCAATCTCTACGGACAACAGAGATTAAACCTTCGGTAATCTGAGAAGGATAAACATCAGCACGATCCAAAGAAGACATAGAAGAAACTTGATTCCTAATCGATTCTCTATCAGAGTAAAAAGATAGTTCAAAAGGGACAATCTCATCTACTAAAGGTTCACGAACTAGTTCACCAGAATCTTTACTTCTAGAAGAAGGTCTATGTGAAAAAAGAACCTCTAGTTCTAGAAGGAGGGGTAGAACTCGCTGGAGGTAAATAAACACCTCGTATAGATGAAGATCCTAAACTACGCAATCTTCTCCCTCTTCTACTTCTAACAGGGCAAGGGAAAGTTCATCAACAATGGGGACTCTTCGAGGATTAGGGTTTGAAGAAGACATGGTTGTACAAGGAAGAAAACAAGAATGAATATTCTAAGATAGGTAACTTTCTATGAGAAAGACAAAGACAAAGGCTATATTTATACTCAGAAGCAACCGTAAAAAAAGGTGTAATAATGGAAACGTCATGATGGAAACTATCACTTTGTAATTGGTGTAGCCGCAAAAAAAGCCCTAAAAGACGCTGAAGAGTTGCAGATCCAATCAGAAGATGCCACGTGTCACGAGCATTAAATGAAAGTGACATATGAAGTGTCAGTTCTGGAGAGGGTATAATGGCGGCAAAAAATCCCGCTTTAATGAGATTCACTTCCCAAATATTCTATTGTTGAATAAATGGCAAGTGGGGGGACTATCTGTATTGGGAAAAATCAAGTTAATATATCGAATTAATTATGTGATAATGTGTCATGACACGTGGATCAGTAAAGGAATGACAGTTGGCGAAGAATAGATGAAGAGGCACGAGCTTTAACAGAAAAGGGCAAAGATCCAAGAAAATCAGAAGGAATGGGTACTCGAACCTCTTGATAATTTGAAGAAGCATCGGAAGAATGAACCTAGATAGCAAAAGAGTATAGATACGTATTATATGTAGTTAATGAGCATTAATTACAGGAAACGTTATAGAATCTGTTCTGAACAGTTACGATTGCCAATTATAATGTTACATTAAATGTCATTAATTGCTCATAATAACTCCATTCTGGAAGAAAAAAAACGTATTATTTAGAAATAGCTATAAAAGGTGAGGGATAAACATTTGTAAAGACACGAAATACTATTGGAATACACTGATTTACTTTGCTTTCTATCCAGCTATCTTTTATATCAATTATTCTTATTTCTATTTGATTATTAGTAACCCGAGTTCTTCTAAAAATAAGCTTTAACCGAAATTCTTATCTTCTGATTAAACATTTATGTTATTTTAATTAGTTACCCCACTAGCTAGTTCACTCTCCCAGGACTCATTGTAGAACATACCTTGAAAGAAAATTGATTATCATTTTCTCTGCATTTTCTTTCTTTTTAAATTTTTGCTTTCTATTTTCGTGGCAATTCCAACGTGGGATTCGTTACACCCTCCTACCATAATCATCTTCTTCCACGTTATGGTAATTGCTATTAAAACTAAGAGGGGTTTTCCGTATCTACCAATGCTTCTCCTCAAGTAAGTACAGTTGTAATTAGGAGGAACGAGAAATCATTCTAAGGCAAACCTGTGACCTGCGCTGCTACCTGTAGGACTAGGAGTATAAACTAAGCTACAAACTATCGCCTACTTTATGGGTCGTTTCCATATCTTCACGGTTTTGTTGATGGGTTAAAGCGCTGCAGTTACATCAAAATCCATTGTTATTATTCTTTTTCTGCCTTTGAAAAATCTGCAAATGGGTACGACATCATTTCCAACAACACCAATAGTTTGACGCTCGTTCGGTAGTTCTCAACTAAAAAGAATAAACCCTCGCAAAACCTTGAGAGATTCAACCACGTAGCTCACTTTTTTCGTCACGGGATCGATTAGTGAGGAATTGAGATATCCTTGGTTGCTGGAAAGAAAGAAAGAACCATGAAGAAGAGAACGAAGGGGAGAGGGAAGGTATACTATTTTGTGTTAATTTTTCTTTTGGTATTTTACACGTGTCACTTATTTATTGGTTCCTCTTTAATATTAGAGCGCTTAGTATTCACTCGCTTCATTATTATAGCTGAGGTGTTTAATAGACACATTTTGACGAGAGTTAAAGTGTCTAACAGTCACTAAGGCTCGTTTAAGTGCCTAAACGAGAAAACTTAGTTTGGTTGGAATATGATTTATGCCGGTATAAATTATATTGGGATAAATTATACTGGGATTAGTTATATTGGAATTGTTATTTATTCATTGTTTGGTATGCTATATTAAGAATGACAATTGCATAATTTCTAAAAAGAAGATATAAGTTATACTAGTGTTAATAATCTCACCTTATATAAGGTACTCCCTCCGTTTCAATTTATGTGAAACCATCTCACTGGGCACGGAGTTTAAGAAAAGAGAGAAGACTTTTGAACTTGTGGTGTAAAATGAGGCACATATATTTTGTGTGGCTATAAATCATTACATAAAAGTAAATTGTTTCCAAATAAGGAAATGGGTCATTCTTTTTTACACGGACCAAAAAGAAAATAGGTTCACATAAATTGAAACGGACGGAGTATGAGTTATCCCGGTGTTAAAATTAACACCGGGATAACTTACACCTGGTTTGCTAACCAAACAGAGTATTAAGATGGTATTAAATTTTTATACCACCCTTATACCTTCTCATACCTTATACCAAACGATCCCTTAAGGGGTTAACTGTTTATGTATTTGGCAGCCCTTTAACCACTCGTATATATTTATACTATATGCTGGTTTGCATGTACAGCCTAATATGACCCCAAAATGTTGATGGACAAACACGACAGACATATAAGTCAATAACGAATCCGAAATATGGTAAACCCTTTATAAAAAATCCACATCAATATGTTAGGAAAGATCATGAAAAACTAGATTACATCTCATACGAATGGAGCTAACATTATTGCACAACATACAAACTGGAAGAAAATGCCAAGTTAATGGCATCTATGACGAATCCAAGACGTCATAGCAACAATAAACACAATGACCCTATACTTAGCCTCTACAGAGGATTTAGAAATTGTTGGTTGCTTCTTCATATGCCAAGTGATAAGATTAATGTTATTAATTAAGGGTAGACTCGAAAAGTTATAGATTCATTAAATGAGCTCAATTTGCCACCATTTTCATGTTATGATGCATTCATTACCTATGAAATTTCACCTATTTCTTGATATTTGGAATATAGTTCAACAAATGATAGAATGATATAGCAGACAAAAAACAGTTATAATAACAGCTTCTACTGGCCGAAAGTCCAATGCCAACCTACAAAGAGTGAACTTCTAGGTTAAATTGACAAAAATCATGCCCTATTACATCCTACAAAAGTAAGTCTCATATAAATATTTGTCACACAAAGGGATGGTGAGCCTAAAGTTCCAAGTAGGCTAAAAAATAAGCCTATAAGGTACAGGAATACACCGATAATACAACCGAACTAAGTCAAGATGATGGACCTTGCTCTTTATTAGATTCTTCTCCACGCATAGAAATATTGTTTACTAATGCAGAGATTCTTGAGCTATGTATGGAGTTCAGTGATACCGTGTTATCCACAGGAAAGGGAGTAGAAGAAGTAAAATTGTGACTTGGCCTATTGTAAGCTTCAGTAGTTCGTTCTTCATAAACGGAAGTAGTTGCAGGAATAGCAGCGAAAGTAGTTGCATGCTCGAACCTCTGCTTCTTGGGCTCCTGCTCTTGCTGGTGACCAGGAATAAAGCTCCCAATAACAACCTGATCAGTTCAAGATGTTCAGATTGTATTTCAAATAATGTTGAGTTAAAGTCATGGAGTACTGTTAAAGAAATGAATCTTGGGCCTAACTCAATCTCAAAAGCTAGCTCATGAGGGAAGGATTGTCCAAGCCATATAAAGAGACCACCAATCCCTCTATAGACCGATGTGGGACTTTTCAACGCCCCTCTCACGCCCAGGGCTGGACATCTGAAGCGTGGGCAATTTAATATGGGGCCCAACATCGAGAAAGAGAATTGGAATGGGTCATGCTCTGATACCATGATAAATGAACTTTGGGCTTAGCTCAACCCCAAAAGCTAGCTCATGAAGAGAAAATTACCCAATACCATATAAGGATACCCATTTGTTAACTCCCTCCCGAAGTGGGACTCAACACCCCCTCTCACGCCCACGACTGGACATATAGAGCGTGGACAATGTAAATAGGGACCCAACATCGTGTAATTGCAATGAAATTGATACTATGTTACAGAAATAGACCTTGGGCCTAACTGAATCCAAGGAGCTAGCTTTTGGGATTGCTCAAGCCATATAAAGAGACTACCCATCCCTTTATGGATCGATGTGGGACTCTTCAACAAGTACTTAGATACCGACCTGAATAGGACCAGCTGCTATCAACATGCCGGCAAGTCCACCTCCAATAACTCGACCGTCAGGGCCTGAGAGGGACACACTCATCCCACCAGTTCTGGTTTTTGTTACTCCATTATCACTAGACATATACGATCCTGTCAGAGAGAGAATTTCAAATCGACCCTGCAAAAAGCATGAATGATAAGTTAGATTACTAGGCATTATCTAAGGAAGAAAGATTACCCATAACTATTTCATTGGATTGGTTCGACGGGGATAAAGGAACAATACTTCTCTATGCATACTATAGAAATTAGACAACATGTCTCACCAAAGATGAGTGAACTCTATATTTTACATGTCAATGACAAACATCAATACAAGAATGTTCAAACTAAAAGGGAAATGATACAGAAGCGGCAAAGTGCCTTCGCACAATAATAAATTTAATCCATATCGACCTGGATGTCAAAGCTTCAAAACAGCCTTATTATAATGCCGCACAAGGCTGTATGTTTCGAAGAATTCGCAGAAATGCAAACATCTAGAGTATTTCGCTTCCCTTTTTAAGACGAGGAGGAGATCAAGCAGAATGCCAATAGCTCTTTTCTATAAGAAGAATGCAGAGAATATACAATATATGCAAACAGTTGACTACGAATGAAGTAGATGCATACATGCAAATCAAATTTCTCAAAGTAAAGTGTCACACCTCATAGGTCAGAGTTCCACCAGATGAATTTGGCTGACCAAGTGTAACATTTGAAATTGCGCCATTGGCAGCCAACACACAAATAGCTCTAGACCCTTGCTGAGCAAATGAAATGATTTTCATTGCGACATCCTGATACATAAAATTCAAGAATGAAACAGTTTGGATTTTAAATTCACTCACAGAAGTAGAAAATCCATGAAAGAACAGTAAATCGACTTTCAATCAAATAAACACATCTAGCTGCAAGAATACTGAGCTGCCAGAATGTTTGCCAACAACAAGTTGACATTTTTCTTGTATACAGGGCATAATTCGTTAAGCGTGTTTTCATCAAGTAGATAGTTGAGCGTGGATCTTATCACCCACACACCTAATGCCCAAAGTCAAACGAGAAAGGGATAGAACTCCCAAATTTTCTGAATGACAACCATCAACCTAAAGCACCACTGCAACAAATGCACATGGTAAATACAGATAATGATTACAAATTTCCAGGTAGTTACAAACTTATTATTATTTTGATAAGCAGGTAGTTACGGGGTTGTTGTTGTTGTTGTATAAGCAGGTAGTTACAAAATTAACAAAGTTAACAAACGTGAGAATTAGGAAATAAGTGCAGTAATGGTGTTATTTAGGGGTGGCATTTTCAGCCCAAGCCCAACTAACCCGCCCAACTAACCCAGCAAATAATGGGTTGGGCTGAAACAATTTTATTAATGGGTCATTCTGGGCTAAACCCATTTCAACCCGTTAAAATAGTTAGCCCAACTCTAACCCGTTTAGGTGCCCAAACAAACCCGTCAAACTCCCAAAACCTAAACACAAGACAGACGCTTTCTCTTCCACTCTCTGTGCACTCAAAAGAACGACCAGTTTCTCTCTGAACTTCAAATACGATCTCGGGTCTCTGTCTTTTTTCCGGCGACTTCCATTTCTCCGACGTATTCCTTCTCTCCGGCGAACTCTTTGCTGGAGATTTCACTGGATCTCGAATTTTCACGCATAATGTATTGATCATAAATTGTACTATCATCTTTGTTACTTGGTTGGTGTCCTTATGTTTATTTGTGTCCATGGTTATATAATAAGCATCAAAATACACCGACACTCATACATCAGAGACTATTTGGGATTTTTTCTCATTTCTACAACGTGCATTTATTTTGTTTCAAACGTTTGTCCTTTCTGCTCCAACAATAGCATTATTTCTCTTTATTTTAGGATTCTATTGTTGTTTCATAGTTTATGAGCTATTTAAACTGAATTAGAAACTAAATGTATGGTATTTAATCTACTGTAGGATCTCATTGTGTAAGAAGATGTCGATAGAGCATGATGATGTAGAGTCCAATGAAATAAGTGTTTCAAGTTCAAAAAGACAACGTAAAACTACTTCTGTTGTGTGGGATTTCTATGAGAAGTTGCCATTGGATATGGATCCTGATAATAGACTTAGAGCTAAATGTAAGAAATGCGGAATAATATTTTTGGCTGACTCAAAAGCTGGAACAACAAATTTAAAGCGACATCTAGCTAAACACAAGATTGAAGCATCAAAGCAAGGTACGTCAATTGATCATAAAGAATATCGTGAAGTTGTAGCCAAGGCTATAGTTAGACATAACCTGCCATTTAGTTATGTAGAATATGAAGGGATTAAAGAAGTGCATACGTTCTTGAATCCTACGGTTAAAACCATTTCAAGAAATACCGCAAAAGTTGATGTGCTTAAATTATATCATGATTAAAAAGAGATGGTAAAAAAAATGAGCTTGAAGCTATTCCAAATAGAATCAGTTTGACATCTGATTTATGGTCATCAATCACGTCAAATGGATATATTTGTGTTACTGCGCACTATGTTGATTTGGATTGGATTTTACAAAAGAGAGTTTTAATCTTTCGTCATGTGGCTCCTCCTCATAGTGGTGCTATTTTGGGTCCAAAGTTGATTAATCTGTTGAAAGAATGGGGAATTGAAAAGAAAATATTTTCTATAACTTTAGATAATGCAAGTTATAATGACGGTGTTGTGGGTTGCTTGATTGAGCATTTTAAGCTGATGGATTCTTTGCTTTGTGATGGAGACTTTGTCCATATCAGGTGTGCAAATCATATTTTGAATTTGATTGTTAAAGCAGGTTTGAAAACAATAGAGAGTGCTATTTTTAACATTAGAGAAAGTATAAAATATATTAAAGGTTCTGAGTCAAGGATTGTAAAATTTGTTGAGTGTATCAAGAATCTTGGTTTAAAGTTAACAGGAAAAGTGCGCCAAGATGTGTCTACAAGGTGGATTATACATATTTGATGCTTGATAGCGCTTTTCCTTATCGTCGAGCATTTTCTGACTTCAAGATACTTGACAAAGATTTTACATGTTGCCCTTCAGATGAGGATTGGGTTAAAGCTGAAACAATTGCTAAGTTTCTAAGGCCTTTTTATGAAATCACTACACTATTTTTTGGGAGCCGTTATCCTACAGCCAATTTATATTTTCATAAAGTTTGGAAAATCCATATGTTGATAAGGGAAGAGATAGGTAGTGAGGATCCTAATATTAAGGCGATGGCTATGGAAATGGAGAAGAAGTTTACAAAATATTGGCAAGACAACTATAGTCCAATTGCTTCTATGGCGGTCGTACTTGATCCTCGATATAAGTTAAAATTGATAAAGTTTTGCTTCTCAAAACATGATCCTTTGACTTGCAATGAAAAAGTTAAGATTGTTGAGGATAATTTGCATAGGTTGTTTAAAGAATACATAACAATATCTGATGTTGGGATTGTTGGAAGTAGTAGTCATGGATGTTATGATGAAACAATGGACGAAATGAATGAATTTGACATGTTTGAAAGTCCGTCTGAGTATAGTTCAGAAAAGACACAGTTGGATTTATACTTGGAAAAGCCTGTATTAGTTCGCAAAGGAAATGAAAATTTAGACGTGCTTACATTTTGGAAAGATAATAGGAGTAAGTATCCTGAACTCTCATTGATGGCTCGTGACCTGTTAAGTATACCTATCAGCACAGTTGCATCCGAGTCAACTTTTAGTGTTGGTGGTCGAGTTATTGGCAAATTCCAGAGTTCTATTTTACCGGAGAATGCAGAAGCTAAGTTGTGTTCTAGAGATTGGATTTATGGACATCAAGGTACACTATAATTAGTATCATGTGATTTTTATTTTATGAACTTTCTTGTAGTTTGACAACTTTTTAAATTTTCTTATTTTTAGCTTGTGATGATTCTGAAGAGGAGGACATTGCAATAGATGTGGAGAAAATTGCTGCTACACTTTCAAAAAAATTGAATCTTGGTATGGTTCAGGTTTTTCACCTGATTGTATATTAAGTTCTCCATTTATGCACACCTTCCAAAATTGTGATTTCTCATTTTACTTCTGCTGTGTGATGCTTTGACAGGATAATTGTGGTGCTAGAAAAAGGAAGAGGAAAAGTTTGTGTTGAAGAAGATGTTGACTTGAATCTTTACTTGGAACTGCAATTAATTGTATGCACGGCAATTAATTTGTTGATAGTAGTTTAGATAATCACTCATCTAGTATACACTAATTCGTTGTAATGAATTTGATAACCACATGTAAATGGGTTTAGTGCATCCCAAATTGGAACTGGGTAATGGAATATCAAATCCTTACTTGGGAAATACTCTGTTACATGATATTTGGCAAGATATCTTTGCATATGAGATAGATCTAAAGTTTATTCTAAACCATTGGTAGTTGATACTTGATAAAACACTTATGTATTTAAACAGGGAAATTCTTATAAATTTACTAAGCAAGATGAGTCAGGTACTTTGTATATATCAATTAGTTACCATGATTCCCTTGTACAAGTTTTGTCACGTGAAAAACTAGTAAGACTTAAAAAAATAAAAAATGAAAGAAAAAAGAAAGAATCTCAAATTCTCAATCTAGCTGAGAAAGCAGAAATAACTTATCATATGTCAAACATATCACGAAACAGATTTGCAGGAGTCACACAAATTTTCTATTTTATGCAAGTATTTGAATGTGAAGAAACAAAATATTTGGGTCAAGTTGGGCGGGTTGGGATATGACCCATTGTTTAGCCCATCTTGACCCAGCCCATCTTGACCCAAGTAAAATTTAGGTTGGGTTGGGCATTGACCCAATTATTAGTGCAGCCCATCTTGGCCAACCCAAACTCAGCCCAAACAACCCATTTGCCACCCCTAGTGCTATTAGCTTCTGGTTCTGCCTAATCCAGTGTTTCATTTATTGCCAGTATGATGCTCCACAAACAAGGAGGAATGAACATTCCATCAATTAATATGAAATCTCCCATTCCACCCAAATTTCAAACTCAAACTTTTGTATTGACTATCCTATTTAGGTTCCTGGATACCACAAAATTACATTAGAATATACATAAAATAAAGAATATATACAAACTCTTGATTAAACTTCTGGTATACTAGTTCCAGATTGAAGAATAATTGTTGTTGTTGTAGATTGAACAATTGGATTATCACAAGATGCCTATCTCCAACTTTTATGAGATTGAACCTAGTGTCTTCTTACCTCAAGGTTGTACTTCAAAAACCTCCCATGAGGAAATAATTAAATTAGACTTTAGCAACCACACGCTAGTTCCATCTTAAAAAAATAGAAATCAGCAATAAAAACCAGCTTCTTTACAACCTAAGAACAATGTCCACTTCCACATGTTAAGATATCTACCAGTTGTACATCTAACTGCTCAGTCTGATAATATAAGAGCATTCCTATTATATATGCAGATGCATAATTGAGAAAAGTAGAAAACTTACTTTTTGATGATAGCAGCCAGAGTTAAGCACAAGTTAGTTATTTAATTATCAATTGTGATATGCTATCACCAATAACAAACACAAAGTAATAACCACTGTTAGAGTATCCATTTTTTTGATAAGGCACTGTTAGAGTATCCATTAAAAGTTTAACACTACCGCTCCTAACTTTTTGTCCTCTTCGACTTTACCTTTTCCTAAAAGTTGGCATTTTCGGCAATATTTTTCTAGAGGAATCTAGGCGTGTCCACTCTATTAGGCTTAAAATGAAAAGTACCAATATATTTCATTCCAGTTCAGCAGTGTAAAATCACCATCACAATCCAGGTACAGCCTAAAGGGCCCAAAGCTGGCATTGCAAGTTGCAACAAGGTAAAAATCATAAAATTTGTCTGAATTTAACTTATGCCTTAACAGAAAAGGGCATTTTACATCACACTTCATATTGCTTTGTGCATAAAGACAGACGCAGAAACTGGGCTTGCTGGAGTCTGAAGAACTTTCATCCTTGGATGAGAACATCTGTAAGAGATGAAATATTAACTACAGAATCTACTTATAACATGCGAGTATTATTGTCCTCTACAAAGAGGCAGCCATGTATATTGGTTCTAGTAGAGAATGTCAGCTGTCAGTATGCTACTTTACATTTTTGTCCCCAATGCATTTGAAGAAGCCATGGAAGCTAAACGTGCAATCATTGCTACAACAAAATAACTACATCCAAATTACTTTGAGGTTTAACAGGTAACTTAACGGCAGGGATAGGAGCAATTTCGTCTCTTCGCGGACATGGTGAATTAAATTTATGCTGTGAAGCTGCCAAATATAAAGCAAGCTTTTCAAAGTGGTAGTAATGCAGTACAAATATATGAACTAATAGATAAGGCATACCTCGCCAGCATTAACAGTGATCACATGTGGTGTAAAGTTTGCACCACCAGAGTATCCAATATGTGGTGAAAAATTTGCCGCAGCAGAGTATGGCACCCTCTCCCCTAAGGAAATTAAATACAATTGCAACAATAGCTCAAGCAAACCGAGATCTTCAAAATAATGCTAAAATGAACAGTTAAACGAATAATATCAAGCTTCCCACAAATAAAATGAGGATGATATCTATATAGACTACTTCAGAAGCTGAATATCACAAAGAGGTCAATTTAATTTTTTTAATTTAATCAGTTCCCACATCCACTTGATGTTCTAGTCTCCAAATTCAAATATCTTTCTATGTGTTGCATAATGATGATTGTCTTGTTATCACTATTAGAGCACGGATTATTCTCAAATACACTGCCAGTGAAAGTAAATGTTGGCATCATTAAACTTTGGAAGAACATCCTTTCTAGGAAAATCAGGTAGTAAAAGGATATTACTTTTATCAGGCGAATTGACTATCTGCAAATAAGTCGTTCATTAATGAGGAGCAGAATCTTTTCATTGTTATTAGTTTACTAGTTAAAAAAGTAGTCTCTGACATCAGCATCAGAATGTCTTATAGGATAGTAGACGACTGAATCTTCTAAAGTGTATCTGCATCAGATCCATGCTTTGTTATATCATTTGTTGAATCCTACAGCAGTTTGTGTTCCATAGCATCATTAGATATATCATAGTATATTTCAACCTACTTTCAAAATCTGTATTTCTTCCGTCTTGCAAAATAACCAATGTTAAAACCGAATATGTAGATATCATGCATCAAGTATCACATTACGCACTGCCATATCCTTTTAAAATAGCTAACGAGCTTTTTCATTATTCAATTAGTTCTTTATTCTATTTCACCTTGTTTCCTAAAAATATTGGGGTAAGGACACATGATTGTGACCACATAAGCTTATAAGAACTCATACCAAGTGGTATACTCTGTTTGTTGACCACATCATCCTGCTTCTCCACCAGATAACTACTGAACTAAAAATGCGAAGAAATATACCCCACATTCAGCATCATAAATGCCAAAGAACGAGATCAGTTTTAGATACGGGACCCAAGTTGCAAACTTTTTAAAAAAAATTCAACTATAAGATAGAATGCAGAACAAAACAGAACCCAGAAAACCTATCTACACCAGCAAATTCAAAATTTTGTACATTAATGAGCACAAATAACTATTCAACAGTCAGAGAGAGTGTGTTAGACCATTTTAAGCTTTTATAGGAAGCACATCAAAAATCCAAACTTCAGTTCAAGATTCTAAAATAAATCAACAGAATAGGGATAATGTTACCTGGACTTGAAAGCTCAAACTTCTGCTTCTTTTGGAAGGACTCAACCGGGCGGCTTCCACTGTTTTTCCAACCTGAAAAATCTCCTGAAAGTGGGATTGAAGCTGATATTGGCATTGGTGATAATGCAGTGTTTACAGAACCATCTGGTCCATATTTCTTAGGCCTTCCCCTCTTCTTCTTCACTTCTGTAGATGGCGTCGCCATACTCACTGGATTTACTGGTGTGACCGCAGCCACTAATCCACTAAATCCATTGGTAGTTTCATTCCTTGGGGCCATTTTGTAATTTTCAGAAGCTTCATCGCTTCTAATTGTAAACCCTGAACTATTAAGCCCTTCCTTCTCCTCCATTCATATACACAAAAATAAACCCTCAAAACCCCTAAACCCTGAAAACTGTTATAAACTCAAATCCCAAACTAGAAAAAGATCAAATCTTTCAGGTGCTAAAAACGTCAGAACAAAAAATCACAGTAAAAATACAATCTTTACCAAAAGCAACAGATCAAACAACATACTAACACCTCTAACTGTAACCCCAGAACTATTAACAAGTAAAAAAGCCAAAACACTTAAAACTTTGAAGTACTTAAATCCCAACTAGAAAAAAGTTACTTTTTTTTAGCAAGAACTGAAAACTTAAGAACAACAGCAAGATAAAAATACAATCTTTACCAAATACAACAGAAGAAAGAAAACTAACACCAACTAACTCAGTAAAATCTTCAACTGCTGGAATCAGTTTGTATGTTTATGAATATAATCTGAACAGACAAACTAATTTCTGTGGTGAAAATCTAGAATGCATACTGACACTCTGAACTATGGCTAACTCTCTGCTACTGCAGAGCAAAGTACAGCAAACTAATTTTTAGAAATGAGAAAAAGAGGGTAATTTTTCTTGCTTTCACAATTTCTTGAGGAGTTGTGAAATTAGGGTTTTGCTAGAAAAAAGTTGAAGGACGAAAATAATAAAGATTGAAAACTGGGGAAAAGATAAATTTTAATTTAATTTAAAATAAGGAAAATTTAACTTGCAGCTGTATTATTTAATTGCAAATTCAAAGTATTAATTTCGGTTAATCAAATGGTTTGACGTCCGTCTTGGAAATTTAAGTTAATAATAAAATAAATAATGATACCTTTTAAAATTTGCAACAATAAATGAATTGAAAATTTGGGAAAGGAAATTTCCAATTATTTTCAGAATGCAAATTCAAAGCTGTAAAGTTAACATTGGAGCCATCCAAATATTTCCAACCTCTGACATGTTGTTTGGTGTTGACTGTCAAAATTAAAAAGACACCTTTAATTTCCGAAATTTTACTGACGATGCCATTGTTGAAAATTGGAGGACATAAATTTTACTGATGATGCCATTGTTGAAAATTGGAGGACGTATAGTTGAAGCATACTGCTAAATAGCAAGATATTCCCAAGAATCCAGGAGTATTGAGTCAACTTGGGCAGTAGTCAGAAAGTATCCGTAGGTTATGTCATTGTCTATGTGGCACTTTATAACTGTGATTGTTCCCACGTACAACATCCTTAAACCTCTCAGTATGTTGGATATGGAGAGGCAAATAGATTCTGAGTTTCTACTTTAAATGTAGAAAAGAAGGTGAAAATTTCATGGGGTTAATTTTCAGAAGCTTAATTCTAGAAATGGTTTTACATATCCAAAAGTACAGTTACTTTTTAGACACCAAGCCTAGGGTGAGTTTCTCCTCTTTAAATAAATTTTGGTAAACAAATGAGTAGAGTTATTCAGTATTTATATTAAGTGGGCATTTGGACATAAGAATTGTAAAATTCCAAAAAAAAAAAAGTAAAAAAAAAATTCAAGTGAAAATTGAAAATTTTATAGCCAAACGTTGATTTCGAAAAAAAATAAAAAATTTCCTATGTCCAAACGGGCTCTAACAGAGGTAGTAGATTATTGCAATTCACTGTGTAAAAATAAATTAAGCTTTAGAATGAAGAAGGTGAAGTCGCTGAGAGAGAGAGAAGAAATATAGGAGAATTTCATTTCCAATAAACATACAGAATAGTAGAGTATAAACTGACTTTATGCACACTCCTTAACAGTATATTTTCTAACAACTTAACTAGTTCCTAACTCTACTAACAACTAACAATAACTAACTCTGTAAAGATTTTTGTACTCTTAGGGGTCGTTTGGTACACGGACTATATTATCTCGAGATTATAATTCCTAGACTAATTATCCTATCTGGGAGATGGAATAAAATAATCTCAAGTTTGATGGGATAAGGTGGGATAAGGTGGGACAAGGTGGGATATCCAGTATCAAGCCTGGAATTAAATTATACCATGTTTGGTTGATGGTATAAATTTAATCACACGATAAATTTTTAGATAGCGTTTGGCCATGGATTCCCAAATTTGATTTGAGTGAAGTTTGGTTTGAAGATGAAAATGTGTTTGGACATCAGTTTTCAAAACATATTTCTCGAATTTATTTTGAAAAAATATGAAACATGACTTATACCCACAAGTTCTAAAAACTGTCACAAATACCCAACAGTACAATTATCAATAACATTCATTATATTACCACAAACCATAGTCCTGAACATAAATAAATTTGGTACAAAATTATCATTTTTATAATGAACTACATGATACACTATCAGATGACTGAGAAGACAAAGCAACATTATTACAAAATAATAAATGGTGGGCTCTTTTATAAAATATAAAAGTTTGGGGCAATTTTTAAAAAATATAATAGTGATATTTTGGCCCAAAACCAGCTATTGGGATTTGGGATTTTGTCAAAATGTAGCCAAAATCTATGGTCAAACATGTGTTTGCCAAATAAAACACAAATTTATTTTGGCAAAATTTATGGCCAAACGTGTCCTTACTATCAACCAAATATTGTATAAATTTAATCTCTTACCTTATCCCATTTTATCCCGCGGACCAAACAACCCCTTACATTACTCAACACCCCCTTTCAAACTAGGTGGTGTAAAAATATTTAAAACACCTAGCTTGGAATTTAGGTACTCATGTTGCACTTTAGTAAGTCCTTTTGTGAAAATGTCTGCAGGTTAATCTTTTGTAGCAATATATTTTGTAGTGATAAGTCTCTATTGAATTCTTTCGCTCACAAATTGATAATCGATTTCAATATGTTTGGTTCTATCGGGGTAAATTGGGTTTGTAGCTATTTGTATAGCTGTTTTGTTAACTCTGTATATAACAATACGTAGTTTGATTTGTGTATCAACTTCTGTCAACAAACCTTGAAGCCAAATTAATTCAGCCATTGTTGTTGCTAGACTTTTAGTTTCAGCTTCCGCAGAACTTCGACATACAATAGTTTGGTTCTTAGATTTCTAAGAAACTAAAGAATCACCCACCTTTACTAAGAAGCTTGTGACTGACAAGTAACCCAGTCTGCATCACATAATGCAATAATTGTGTTACTCTGATTACTGGATAGGAGAATTCCTTGTCTTAGATGGTACTTAACATATTTTACAATCCTCAAGGCAACTTCTATGTGTTTCCTTTTAGGCTGTTGGAGAAACTGACTGAGTGTCTGAACTTCAAATGTTATATCTGGCCTAGTTACTGTTAAATATAAAAGTTTTTCTATCAATCTCTGATAAGAAGTTTGATCAACCAATGAGTGCTTTTCTTCTGTGTTTTATGTCTTTCCGACATAATCATCACATTGTTTGGAAGTTAATTTATTATTGATGTCAATAGGAATTGTTGCTGGTTTGGTTGCAGCCAGTCTAACCTCTGAATAAGTTCTGATAAGTTATGCATTTTTTGTTTTGATGATTTGACAAACTTCATGAGAGAACCAGATAAGGAACCAGATACAATTAGTTCTCTTGTGTTCAGAGTAACCAGTTAGATGTCTGGTTCAATTCTCAACAAAATCAGATAAGGGAACAACAAAGGGAACATATATGGATCAGTTCCACTGGTCGTCATATAGTTAACTCTACAGCTTTAAACATTCTCAAGACCTTAAGATCACAAGGTTCCAGGTTGAGATCCAGTTTGGGATATGGATCATCTTCAGAGTCAAAGGAACAGCCGAGGGAACAGGTACCTACTAGTTTCCGAGGTGATTGTACAAAGTTAACTCTCGAGTTGGAAAATTGTTGCCTGCACAGTATAGGAATAGTGCTGCAGTCACCTTATGTGAAAAGCTTTTTACCTACCTTGATTATATCATTGTAAGTGATGTCACGCATGTATTATTAATATCAAGGAAGGTAAAACAATCACTTGAACACTTGCAAATGAAAAGAAAATATTCTCTCAAGTGCTAGCCACCACATTTCTCAAGAACAAAGATACTGCAACCTCAAGGACTATATCCAAAGATTGAAAATATCTTAAGTCCTTAGGTTTGTTGAGTCTTTGTTATTTTGTTCTTCACTTGTAATTCCTACTTAGCTTAGGTAGAAGCATTGTGTAGGAAACATTTTGTAAATTATAAACTCTTGTGTTTGTGTCTTGGCTAGAGTTAGTCGAATTGTGAAGTCTTTGTAATAGAGTTATTACGAAGTAGCTTGTAATAGTGTTGTTATAAGTTAGTGTGTGATTAAGTTTTTGTAATAGAGTTATTATAAAGTGGCTTGTAATAGTGTAGTTACAAGTTAGTGAGAGATTAAGAGGTTAATTCCTAGGTTATAATATAAAAATTGCTCAGTAGTGAAGTTGAAATCTTACAAGGGTAGGTCATGGTTTTTAATCCCGTTGAGCTGAGGGTTTTTCACGTAAAATTCCTCTGTGTCCCTTATTTACTGTCAATTTACTGTGGGAACAAATAGAGAACTTGGTTCCCTATATTGTTTGGTTTTACAGTTTGTTGCTTACGATGGTAACTGATAGAGAACCTGGTTCTCTATAAAGTTTGGTAGACGCATAGTTTCTAACAAGTTCCAAAGCATATTTCCTTTAGTACATAGTGATTCTTTGCTTAGATCAAACACAATACCTAGGAAATACCTTAGCTCTCCTAGGTCTTTCATATTGAAAGCATTCTGCAATGAGATTTTAGTCTCCTCAATAAGTTCTAAGTTGTCCCCTGTAATCAACATGTCATGTACATATACTAAAATTATAGTAACTCCCCAATAAACAATAAGTGACCAAATTGGCTCTGTATAAAATTGAACTTCAGTAAAGTTTCACATAGTTTTGCATTCCACTGTTTATGAGCTTGTTTAAACCCACATAGAGATTTAATAAGTTTGCATATTGCATTCTCCCCTGACTTTTAAATCACTGAGGCAACTCCATGTAGATTTCATCAAATAGATCATCTTGAAGAAAGGCATTATACACATCTTTTTGATGTATATGCCATTTTCTTGCAGCTGCTAAAGCTAGGATAGTTCTGGCTGTAACTATTTTCACCACTTGTGAAAAAGTTTCTTGACAATCAATTTTTTCTTTTTTATTATATCACTTAGATACTAATCTAGTTTTGAACCTTTCAATCTCCCTTAAGGCCTTATATTTGATTTTGTGTATCCATTTGCAGCATATAGATTTCTTGCCTTCTGGTAGTTTCACAAAATCCTATGTATGGTTGTTCTCAATTGGTTTTATTTCTTCATTCATTGCTTTTACCCATCTAGGATCTTTGATAGCTTTAGAGTATGTAGTAGGTTCAATTACAGAGGATGTTGCGTCTATATATGCTTAGTATTTAGAAGAAGTTTATCATAGCTAATATATTTAGTTAGTGCATAAGGAACATCTTGATGAATATTGAGAGACACAAAGTCTTTCATCTAGATTAGATGATGCTTACCTCTTCTGGACTTCTTAGTTTTAGGTAGTTGTACGTGATGCTGATTTTTCACCGTCACAGGAGGCACCTCTTGTAGAATACAAACATTTGGTTCAAGGTATGTGTCTGTCTGTTCTATATGTAGATCTGCAGTTTCTCCTTCCATTGTACTCTGATTTGCATCATTTTCAGCTCTCTCAAACCTATCAAATTGACTGATATTTGAAAATCTTGTTCTAGGTTCAAACAAGATCTCATGATCCACAAATATAGGTTATGAAGTTAACTATTTTCTGGTGAAGGAAAAAATGTCTTCCCTGAAAGTAACCACCCTGCTGACAAAGAAGGATTGAGTAGAAAGATCATATAAGATATAACCTTTTTGAACTTCTGAATAGCCCATATGAACAAGCATTTTTGCTCTTAGCAATAAATTGTCATGTTCTTGCAGTATTTTCAAAGCACACGCAGCCTAATACTTTAAGATGTACCAGGGAAGATTTTCTTTTGTATAACCTCTCAAAGGAGACATATTACTAATAACTGGACGAGACATTCTATTTATCATATAAACTGCAGCAAGTATGCAATGTCCCCAAAATTTAAGGAGTATTTGTGCTTGAAACCTGATAGCTCTTGTAACCTCTA
Source organism: Nicotiana sylvestris (assembly GCF_000393655.2). Taxonomy (NCBI): domain Eukaryota; kingdom Viridiplantae; phylum Streptophyta; class Magnoliopsida; order Solanales; family Solanaceae; genus Nicotiana; species Nicotiana sylvestris. The sequence goes on from NC_091061.1 coordinate 93,280,377, forward strand.
GTATATGCTTGTGCTTTCTCTCAACTTTTACTGAGGGATATATGCATAGGTTCTCTGGTGTATGACACCCATTTTTTTAATAAACTTTCACACAGAGTTTACAAACTCCGTTTCATTTTCAAGTCTAATAACCTTTACTGTTGTATCAAATTGAGTTCTGAAAAAGCTGAAGAAATGTTGTAGTGATACACAAGCATTAGATTTTTGCTTTAGTAAAAAAACCCATGTCATTCTAGAATAGTCATCTAAAACAGTCAGAAAATATTTGTTGCCATCCAAGATAACTATTTTATAAGGGCCCCACAAATCTACATGAATTAGAACAAAGCACCTTCTACTTTGAATATTGCTTGCAGGAAAGGGCATTCTAGTTTGCTTGGCACAAGGATAAACTGTGCATTTATTTATTGTATCTTTTATATTTTCACAGTATGCTAAAAGTAACTTTTAAAAACTTGAGTGGATACATGTCCAAATCTTCTATGCCAGAGAACTATATCGAATTTGTTAGCTTTAGTTGTTTTATTTTCCCTTGCCGCTAGAGTAATAGCTTTGTTCCTCTCAGTTGTAGTAGTGTATAATAGATAGAGTTCACCATCCTCTTTACCAATCCCCTTCACCTTCCTAGTGTAGAGCTCCTGAAACACACAAAAATCAAGAAAGAATATGGTTGAGCACTGCAATTCTTTGGTTAGCTTAGAAACTGACAGTAGATTGTATTTAAATTGAGGAACGTGAAACACATTTGTTATGGTGATGCATTTTGAAATATAACTAGATCATGTATGTGTGACCACTATAATATCACCATTTGGTAGAAGTACTTTATTTGGATTTCTTGTTTCACCAATTGTTACCTTATCCAATAAGCCAATATTAGAAACCATGTGATTTGTGGCTCCTGTATCTAAGATCCAATGTCTAAGATAATTGGAAACTAACAAAGTTGTATCAATACCTGCTACATTAGTTATTGATGTTGTATTTAGCACAGAATCAACATTTGCAATATCAGTTCATATTGGCCTTTTGTGAGAGCATAGTTTTTCAGTTGATTTGCATAATTCTCCACATTTGAGTTTGCACTTTGAAAATAATTTCCACTTGTATTCTGTTCATATACATTTGTGTTTTTCCCATAGTTGAACGCGGGTATAATAGTTGTTGCTTATTGATGATCTTGAGCAGATGAGCTGTGAGTAGATGAGTCATTTTCTGTTAGTACATTGACATTACAAGGTGCATTTGTCCCTACATTTTCTCTTCTTTTGTTCTTGAAATCTGCAGGGTATTCTACAATTTTGTAGAAATTTTCTTAGTTATGACTCTTCATTTTGTAGAATTCATGCTGCGCATTATAATTCCTTTAGAACCTTTGATTGTAATTTTGGTTACTTCCAACTCTAGAGTACATTGCAGTTTCATAATTTCCCAACTGAGCCATAGGATTAGATCCTAAAATTCATGTAGTTGCAGCAATAAATTCTTGACTTTTATCACTGACAATCAAAGCATATGCCTGATTTACAATGGGAATAGGACTTTAATCAAAATCTGGCTCCTAGCTTGAGCATAGGAATCATTCAATTCCATTAAGAATTGATATAGCTGCAGTGTCTGCAAATATACCACAAAATCTTTGATTTTGGATAATCGCACTCAGGTGCTACTACTAAAGCCTCAAACTCTTCCCATAGATTGTAATGACCCGATAGGTTGCTTTGAGTACTATCTCCCAATTTTATGTTTTTAGACCACCCATAACTCTATTTGATGAATTATGACTTGCGTGCATGATTCGTGTCGATTTCCGAAAAGTTTAAATGCAAATTGTTAAAGAAATATAATTTTTTTCTTTGAAAATGGCTAGAGTTGACCACGGTCAATATTTTTGATAAATAATCCCGGGTCAGTATTTTGATAAATTTTGGTAGGTTCGTATAATAATTTTGATCTTATACGTATGTTTGGTTGGGGTACCAGGTGCCCGAGGCTGTTTCGCGCATTATGTGGAAAGTTTGAGTTTGAACTTTGAAAATCTTGAGTTTTGATGATTGATTCTTGGGTAGCCCGGTGCACTAAGCTCCCGCTATGAGTGGGGTCCGGGGAAGGGCCGGACACAAGGGTCTATCGTACGCAACCTTACCCTGCATTTCTGCAAGAGGATATTTCCACGGCTCGAACCCGTGACCTCCTGGTCACATGGAAGCACAGGGGTGGCATGTGGGCCAGTTCGGGCCCTAAATTGGCCACGTGGGCCGATCTCGTGGGCTGCAGTCCCGATCCCGAGCCGGTCTCAATTAAATAGGCTTAGCAGTCTGGGGCTAAACAGTCTTTTTGTAGGAACCGGCCTAGGACCGGCCCCACAAACTCATGGTCCCAGGCTAAACAGGCCGGGCCTGCGAGCTAAGTGGGACCAACGACTAAATATTAATTTTAAAAAAAAAATTAATTAGAAATTAGAGACAAAAATATGTTAAAAATATATCTATGGTAACGCCTTGTAAATTTATTATAGAATTGTGACCTAATTTTTTTAATTCAAATTTAAAGACAAAAACATTGTAAAGAGATATTCAAAGCAATGCCTTGTAATTTATTATAGCATTAAAAAAATATGGTAATATCTTTCATAATCTACCTCCCCCCATGGAATGAGCACAATGAGGTGCTAATACCACTATTGAGAAGAAAAAGAAACTAATCAAGATGTGCCAAAATACAAGTTACATAATACATACTAATTTTTGATCATACAAGTTACATGGTATCTCTTACAAACTTCATAAATCCTTTAAGGTCCGGAGGAATTTCCGTTGGTGGTTGCTGAAAAGTAGCTTGGTCATTGCCGTTTCCATTATTGGGCAAAGCAATATCCTTCGCAAGTTCAGCTAACATTTCTTTGTAAGCTTCGTCTTCCTCTGGTTATGATTCAGCAAGTCTAAAATTTCTTTTTTCTGAACGGATCCAATCTCTGAAAAGTACTCATTTTTCAAGCTCTCCCTCATAGACTCTCTATAATCACTGATTTGAAGTCGTGCTTAACTGAAAGCGCTCTCCGATGCCACTTTTGAAGCTTGAATAGTTAAAACATTTCGGGTCATCCTTGAAAGAACTGGAAAGTATTTTTCTTTGTCCTTCAGCCATTTCAAAAGATTAAAGGAGCCGTCAGGATTCACTTCCTCAATTTGCTGCGACAAATAAACTTTAGACTCATTGAGTTGTGAAAAATCATTACTACTAGAACCAAAAGAACCCTTAGACCCCGCCCAAGCACTAAGTGCTCTTACTCTCGCTGTTCTTTTAGAAGATTGAGAATTAGAAGAAGAAGGAGTTGGAATATTTGGTCTAGCATTATTTAATGCAACTTGATAAGCATTATAAATAGTTTGAGCATTTATTCTAATTGAGGCTATTGCTTCCGGAAGTTTAGGCAACTCATCATCCTCAAGTGCTAAACCATTATAAACAGTTTCATGCCAAAATTGAAGACCTCCTAATTTCATACAAGGATTTAACAAAGCAACAATACCATAAATAGCAGGAATAGGGAAAAATATTTTTTAAACTTTTTTCTCATAGAATCACTAGCAAGTTTATAAATTTTTCCACCCTTTAAAAAATGAGCAAACAAATTTGCAAGTCTGCAATATAAACTAAACAAATAGAAATAGTAGGATAATATTGCCTAGAAAATTCATTTGTAGTAATATAAAATTTTTCTAAAAAATCAACAAGCATTTTAACATTAGCTCAGTCCCCATTCGTAAGGTGCTCATCATCATCACTTACATGTGCATTAAACGTTGAGTTTATGGGGTTTCTAAATTCATATGCAACAACCAAACTTTCATACATGTAATTGCATCAAGTTGGACAAGGTTTAGGAACCTTCCTTTCTCTTAGGCCACATTCATCGCATATTTTAAAATATTCTCTAACTCTACTTCTACGGTTTAGATGAAAAAGCCAGTTAAGAGCCATTTTAACCTTTTTAATTTGAATATTTAAAATTCTCATACCATCACCCACAATTAAATGGTAAATATGACAAATGCATCTAACATAAAAATATTACTAAATGTACGATTTAGCGTAGTGGTAAGCAAGTATATAACATTTGTGTTATTAGTAGCATTATCCATTGAAACCGACATTATTTTATCACTGATGCAAAAATATCTGCAAATATCCGTAATTGTGCTAGCAATAAACTTCCCAATGTGACGTGAAGCAATTATTCTATAAGCAATTATGCTCTTTTGCATTATCCAATCCTCATTAATCCAATGACAGGTAACTATAAAGAAATCATAGTCGCTACCACTTCTACCAATATCAGTTGTAATAACAACATGATAATTTATATGAGTAAATAAATAGTGCAAATATTGTTCATATTCATGCTTATATTTATAAATATCATTCTTTACAGTTGTGCGAGGAAAACCTTTATAAGTAGGATTAAAAAAAATTCTAATATAATGCACAAACGAAGAGTCAGAAGGAAAACTATATGGTAAGCACATAACATGTAACGACCCGACTGGTCGTTTTGCTTTTTAGAACCCCGTTCCCCTAAATGAAACTTCCCACGCTTGTTTTGGAATTTGGTTCGGGATTTGGAATAGTTTGGGTTGGAATAGGCTCATTTGATTCCTTAAGATTTTCTTAAAAAGCTAAGTTTAACCTTGGTCAACATTTTTAGAAAACGAACCCGAATTTGTATTTTGACGGTCTTAAAAGGTCCGTAGGAAAATATGGGATCTGAGTGTATGCCTGGAATTGAATTCCGAGGTCCCTAGCGCCGAGTAATAAATTTTTATTAGAAATTGTTAAATTGAAATTTTAAGGATTTAAAGAAATTAAATAATGATTGATCACATTTGTATCAGACTCGTATGTTGGTTTCGGAGCCTAGTACAGGTCCAATATAACATTTAAGAATCGCCCGCAAAATTTGGTGTCAATATGAGTAGTATAAGTACGTTTCGGAACGTTAGAAGTGAATTGAAGAACTTGAAGTTCATAATTTTGATCCAATTGGTTTTGGGGGTGATTCTTAGATTTAGCGTTGTTTTGGGCATTCCGAAGGTTCGAGTGGGTCTGTTTCATGATTTAAAACTTGTCAGTATGTTTAGGCGGAGCCTGGGAGCCCCGAGCGTCAATCGGACGAGGCTCGAGTAAAGTTGGAAAATTTGAGAAGAGCTAAAGCTTCAGGTTGCTATCATAACTGCACCTGCGGTTGGTCAGCCGCAGGTGCGAGACCACAGAAGCGGTCATCCTCTCGCAGATGCGGCCAAGGCAGGCCAGGCCTAAAGTCCCATTGCCATAGAAGCGGCTCCATTGTCGTAGAAGCGGCTCCATTGCCGCAGAAGCGGCTGCGCAGAAGCGACTTCAAGATCGCATGAGCGGTCCCAGCCCACTTAGCCAATTCTGCAGATGCGTCCTTTCTCTCACAGAAGCAAGACCACAGATACGGTCCCCTGACCTCGGATGCGGAAATCACTAAAGCAGTGAGCTTCATTTATTACGGGCTCTAAGTCATTTTGGCCATTTTTCACTCACCCATTGGGCGATTTTGGAGCTCTTGAGAGAGGACCTTCACCTAGAATCTTGAGGTAAGTTTACCCTACTTATTTCTAGTTTAATACTTGAGTCTTGGGTAGATTAACACACAAAGATTAAGGTAAAATCATGGAGTTAGAGTAAAACCTAGTGTTTTGATAAAAGTTAGATTTAACCACGAAATTTATTATGAAATGCATTAGAAATCATGTATTATTCATCCTTAGGTTATAGAGAACAACTTTCTTCAAAATTTTTTGAAATCCGGGCATGTGGGCCCGGGGTCGGATTTTAGGAAACTTGTGTTTATGGTTGGTAAATTGCTTAAATAGTAAGAATGCAATCTTGTGAGCTTGTATTGACTAGTTCCTACCTCGTTTATCTAGTTTTGGATCGTTCGGCTCCAAATTGAGAGTTTGAGCTCGTTCTTGGTATTGAAAGTACGCTTCGGAGCGAGGTGAGTCTCCTATCTAACCTTGTGAGAGGGAATTGTCCCCATAGGTGATATAATCAAATAATTTGCCATTAAATGCGGGGGCTACGTATGCACTAGGTGACGAGAGTCCATGCGTAGCTACTATTAAGCTAAGTCCGGGTAGTCTAGGACCCAAAAACATGCTTTATGTGATATTCTTGAAAATTTATGTTTAATTTGGATTGTTTAAATCATGGTGATTATGGTAAATGAGACTGGTAAGAGGAACATTATCTTTCTTGGCCTTTTTTAAGAGAAGTTGATATTTTTGTGAGTAATTGCTCCCTAGTTATATATTCATGTCTGCTTGTTGTTATGTTTAATTACATTTGATCACATCGAATGTTTGATTCGCGAGTGGGGTAATAGATGCATCTATGGTTCGCGCCGTTCGACCCTCGGCAGTGCACAATTTACTTTTATGTTGGATCGGTCCGTACGACCTCGGCACAACTTGCGCATGCTTTACTCAGTATTTTTCTAGGAATTGAGCTTTATTATTTGCGCTGGAATGAAGTGTCCAACTGTGATATTATCTAGGAGAGGACCTGTTATTTCTTGCTATAAACTACTAATTATTTGTTTTATCCATGCTCAGTATAATTCATTTCTCATATTATTTGACCCTAGTAAGAGTCAAGTCGACCTCTCGTCTCTACTACTTCGAGATTAGACAGGATACTTACTGGGTACATATTGTTTATGTACTCATACTACACTTCTATAATTAATTGTACAGGATCTGAGGCAGGTACATCTAGTTACCAGTCCGGTGTGCATTCTTGATCAGTGTCCGAGACTTCCACGGTGAGCTGCTACCTTCTTGTGCCGTTCAGCAGCATGATGGAGTCTCTCTTTATTTTGGCTGTCTATTCTATTTCAGACAGTAGGATAGATTTATTCTTTTGTATATTCTACTAGTTGCCCGTTGTGACAGCAGGTCTTGGCACACACATTAGTAGACTATTCTTTCGAGAATTGTATAACTATTACTGTACATTGCTAATAATCACATGCTTTTAACTGCAAATTTAGAAAAATTCTGTACTTGTTTTAGTAAAGAGAAAATGAGAACTTGTTAATACTTCTGCGTTGGCTTGCGTGACAAGGGTGTTGGGTGCCATCATGACCTATAGGAGAATCGGGTCGTGACAACATGGTATCAGAGCACTAGGTTCACGTAGGCCTCACAAGTCATGAGCAAACCTAATAGAGTCTTGTAGATTGGTACAGAGACGTCTGTATTTATCTTTAAGATGCTATAGGGTGTTAGGAAAACTACTCTTTATTCATTTCCTATCGTGTAGTGGTTGGTATACTAAATTTTCCTCTTCTATTCTCTCACAGATGGTGAGGACACGCACGACTGATGCTCTATACCCAGGAGGAGCTACTTTTCCCGTTGCTAGAGGTCGAGGCAGAGGCCGGGGGAGGGCACCGACCTGAGGTAGGGGACGAGGGCGTTCCAGAGGCGTCCCAGTAGCACCACCAGTAGATCCTGCGGGAGATCCTATCGTTGAGGAGCAGGGCAAGGTGCTCGCAGCCGAGCCTACCCCGACAGACTTTATGACAGCACCGGGTTTCCAGGAGATCATGGACCGTATGATGCGGTTCATGGACACCATGACTCAGGCTAGTTTATTACCAGCAAATCCAGCTACATCACAGGCAGGAAGGGGAGCACAGACCCCTACTGCTCAGGCTCTTAGTCATGCAGCTGCAGTGTATCAAACTTTAGGTGCACTACCCGCATATGGGGCTCAGCCAGTTGCTGTAGTAGTGCCCTAGCCCAGACCAACTGCGGATGGTGACCGGTAGAAGTTATTGGATAGATGGACTAGACTTCACCCTCCTGTCTTCGGGGGTGAGCGTTATGAGGATGCCCAGGATTTCATTGATAGGTGTAGGGACAGACTGCACAACATGAGGATATTAGAGTCGCATGGGGTAGACTTCACTACTTTTCAGCTGGAGGGCAGGGCCCGTAGATGGTGGCAGTCTTATGTTCTTGGCAGGCCAGCAAGTTCTCCTCCTCTCACTTGGGATCAGTTCACACAGTTATTCTTGGATAGGTATATTCTACCCTCCGAGAGGGAAGAGTTGCGGTATCAGTTTGAGCATCTTGAGCAGGGTCAGATGTCTGTGACCGACTATGAGGCAAGATTTTCTGAGTTGTCTCGCCATGATCTCATGATACTTCCCACGGATGTAGAGAGAGTGTGGTGATTTGTTGGGGGATTGCACCCCGGTATTTGAGCTAGCATGGCCCGAGAGGTGGAGATGGGTACTGAGTATCAGCTAGTAGTAGAGATTGCTCACAGGATTGAGGGTTATCGCTAGAGGGGTAGAGAGCAGTTTTAGCAGGACCAGAGGGCTCGGTTTTCTAGAGAGTTTAGAGGTGCCCCAGCTAGGGGTAGGGGGCACTCCGGGAGGGTTCAGCCCAGCAGTCCCCCGTATTCAGCACCACCACCACCTCCCTGAGGTGCTCCAGTGAGACCTTATTTCAGTGCAATGCCAAAGAGTCCTTACCATCCACCAGCTATTGTGAGTTCCTCCGGCAGGTATTCTGGTCATCATGGTTCTTCCAGTGCTTACTTTAGTGCCATGCCAGAGAGTTCATATCGCCAACCAGCCATTCAGGGTTCTTCTAGTGGATATTCGGGGTCAGTAGGCTCAGACTCCAAGGTAGTAGGCTATGGTGCCGAGGGGTTGCTACGAGTGTGGAGATTCGGGTCACATGAAGATGACCTGCCCCAGACTTTGGGGCAAGGCAGTACAGTAGGGTCAGCAGCCTATGATTTCAGCACCGGTTGCTCAGCCTCCTAGAGGCAGGGACAAACGGGTAGAGGCCACCCTAGAGTTGGAGGCCAGGCAGGGAGAGGTCAGCCAACTATTGCTCAATCAGGTGGAGGCCAGCTAGTTGGCGCTCCAGCCAGATTCTATGCCCTTCCAACTAGGGCAGATGCATTATCCTCAGATGCCATCATCACAGGTATTATTTCCGTCTGTTTTGGTATTATTTAATCCAGGGTCCACCTATTCATATGTATCATCTCTGCTTGCTCGTTTCCTAGTTATCCTCCTGTGCCTTTGGGTGCTCTTGTTCATGTGTCCACTCCTGTCGGCAATTCTGTTGTTGTGGATTGGATCTACCGGTCCTATGTGGTCACATTCTGTGGTTTCGAGACTAGAGCGGATCTCCTATTGCTTGATATGATCGACTTTAAGATCATCCTGGGCATGGATTGGTTATCTCCATATCATGCCATCTTAGATTGCCATGCCAAGACTGTTACATTAGCAATGTCAGGGTTGCCAAGGTTGGAGTGGAAGGGTTCCACAGTCGATACGTCTAGTCAGGTTATCTCTTTCCTGAAGGCTCAGCATATGGTCGAGAAGGAGTGTTTGGCTTATTTGGCTTATGTTCGAGACACCACCGCAGAGTCTCCGACGATTGATTTAGTTCCAGTAGTTTGGAAGTTCGCCGATATGTTTCCTTTTGATCTTCCTGGCATGCCACCAGATCGTGATATTGATTTCTGTATTGAATTGGCTCGAAGAACCCAACCTATATCTATCCCATCATACCGTATGGCTCTGAAGGAGTTGAAAGAGTTGAAGGAGTAGCTTGAGGAGTTGTTAGCAAAGGGGTTTGTTAGACCCAGTGTATCGCCTTGGGGTGCACCAGTGTTATTTGTGAAGAAGAAGGATGGGACTTTGCGGATGTGCATTGATTACCACCAATTGAACAAAGTCACCATCAAGAACAAATATCTATTGCCTCACATCGATGATTTGTTTGACCAGCTGCAGGGTTCTAGGGTGTTCTTTAAGATCGACTTGAGGTTGGGACACCATCAGCTGAAGTTCGGGACTAGGATTTCTGAAGACTGCATTCCGGACTAGATACGACTATTATGAGTTTTTGGTGATGTCCTTTGGCTTGACTAATGCCCAGCAGCATTTATGGACTTGATGAACAGGGTGTTTAGACCTTATATTGATTCCTTTGTCATTGTCTTCATTGACGACATCTTGATATACTTACGTAGCCTGGGGGAGCACGAGCAGCATTTGAGAGCAGTGCTTCAGACCTTGCGAGAGCAAAAGCTATATGCTAAGTTCTCCAAGTGTGAGTTTTGTCTAGAGTCAGTGGCATTCTTGGGGCATGTTGTGTTAGGAAAGGGTATTAAGGTGGATCCCAAGAAGATTGAGGTAGTTTAGAGTTGGCAATGTCCTACTTCAGTGATCGAGATCAGGAGTTTCCTGGGGTTAGCAGGCTATTACAGACGATTCATGTAGGGCTTTTCATCTATTGCATCACCTCTGACTAGATTGACCTAGAAAGGTGCTCCTTTCTGTTAGTCCGATGATTGTGAGGCAAGCTTTCAGAAGCTCAAGACATCTTTGACTACGATACCAGTTCTTGTTTCGCCTTCCAGTTTAGGGATGTATACGGTATATTGCAATGCTTCACGTGTTGGATTGGGATGTGTGTTGATGCAGGAAGGGCAAGTTATTACTTATGCTTCATGTCAGCTGAAGATCCATGAGAAGAATTATCCTGTGCACGATTTGGAGTTGGCCGCGATTGTTCATGCTCTTAAGATATGGAGGCATTATCTGTATGGGGTGTCATGTGAGGCTTATACTTATCATCGCAGCTTACAGCATTTGTTCAAGCAGAGAGATCTCAATTTGAGGCAGCGTAGATGGCTTGAGTTACTGAAGGATTATGACATCACCATTCTTTATCATCCGGGCAACGCAAATGTGGTCGCGGATGCTTTAAGCAGGAAGGCAGAGAGTATGGGTAGCTTGGCATTCATTCCAGCAGAGGAGAGGCCACTAGCTTAGGATATTCAGTCCTTGGCTAAAAGACTTGTGAGGTTGGATATTTCAATGCCTAGCCAAGTTCTTGCGTGCGTTGTTGCCCAGTCTTTATTATTGGGGCAGATCAAGGCCCAGCAGTTCGATGATCCACATTTGGTGGTTCTCAGAGAGGCAGTGCTTCAGGGTAGTGCCAAGGAGGTTTCTATTGGCGAGGATGGTGTTTTGCGACTCCAGGGTCGCCTATGTGTTCCTAATAGTCATGGTCTGAGGGAGAGGATACTAGAAGAGGCACATAGTTTGCGGTATTCCATTCATCCGGGTGCAACGAAGATGTATCGTGACTTGAGAAAACATTATTGGTGGCGGAGAATAAAGATGGACATATTGGGGTATGTGGCTAAGTGTTTGAATTGCCAGCAATTTAAGTATGAGCACCAGAGGCCGAGTGGCCTACTTTAGTAGATGCCTATACCATAGTGGAAGTGGGAGCGCATTACTATGGACTTCGTAGTTAGGTTGCCCCAGACTTTGCGGAAGTTTGATGCAGTATGGTTCATTGTTGACAGGTTGACCAAGTCGGCGCACTTTATTCCAATTGTGACTACTTACACTCCAGAGATATTGGCCCAGATTTACATTAGGGAGATAGTCAGGTTGCACGGTGTGCCTGTTTCCATCGTATCAGATAGAGGCCCTCAGTTCACTTCCCACTTCTGAAGAGCCGTTCAGAGTGAGTTGGGGACCCGTGTAGAGCTTAGCACAACATTCCATCTTCAGACCGACGGGCAGGCGGAGCGAACAGTTCAAATTTTGTAGGACATGATCAGAGCATGTGTGATTGACTTTGAAGGACAGTGGGATCAGTTCTTGCCTTTGGCAGAGTTTGCTTACAACAACAACTATCACTCCAACATTAAGATGGCTCCATTTGAGGCTTTATACGATCGGCAGTGTCGTTCTCCTATCGGGTGGTTTGATCCTGGTGAGACTAAGTTATACGGTACAAATTTGGTGAAAGATGCCTTGGACAAGGTAAAGTTGATTCAGGAGAGGCTTCGCACAGCTCAGTCGAGACAGAAAAGTTACGCGGATCAGAAGGCGCGTGATGTATCATTCATGGTTGGCGAGAAGGTCCTCTTGAAAGTCTCTCCAATGAAGGGTGTTATGAGGTTCAGGAAGAAGGTCAAGCTGAACCCAAGGTTTATTGGCCCATTTGAGGTGTTGAGGCAAGTTGGGGAGGTTGCTTACGAGCTTGTTTTACCCCCCCTCCCCCCCAGTTTATCGGGAGTTCACCCAGTTTTTCACGTGTCATTGCTTCGGAGGTATCATGCCGACTTGTCCCATGTGTTAAACTTTAGTATTATTAAGCTAGATGAGAGTTTGAGTTATGAGGAGGAGCCAGTTGCCATTATTGATAGACAGAACCTCCAGTTAAGATCCAAGAGGATTTCAGCGGTGAAGGTCCAGTGGAAGGGCCAAGCAGTCGAGGAGGCGACCTGGGAGTCCGAGGAGGACGTGCGGAGCAGATATCCACATTTATTCAGCACCTCAGGTACTTTTCTATGTCCATTCGAATACGAACATTTGTTTAAGAGTTGGAGAATGTAACGACCCGACTGGTCGTTTTGCTTTTTAGAACCCCGTTCCCCTAAATGAAACTTCCCGTGCTTGTTTAACTAATTTAAGACCCGCGTGGATGGTTAGTTCGGATTTGGAAGAGTTTGGGTTGGAATAGGCTCATTTGATTCCTTAAGATTTTCTTAAAAGGCTAAGCTTGACCTTGGTCAACCCGAAGCTTCAGGTTGCTGTCATAACCACACCTGCGGTTGGTCAGTCGCAGGTGCGAGACTACAAAAGCAGTCGTCCTCTCGCAGATGCGGCCAAGGTAGGCCAGGCCCAAAACTGCAGAAACGGCTGTGTAGAAGAGGCTTCAAGACCGCAGGAGCGGTCCCAGCCCACTTGGCCAATTCCGCAGATGTGGCCTTTCTCTCACAGAAGCGGGACCGCATATGCGATCCCCTGACTGCAGATGCGGAAATCACTGAAGCAGTGGGCTTCATTTATTATGGGCTCTAAGTCATTTTGGCCATTTTCACTCACCCATTGGGCGATTTTGGAGCTCTTAAGAGAGGACCTTCACCTAGCATCTTGATATAAGTTTACCCTACTTATTTCTAGTTTAATACTTGAGTCTTGGGTATATTAACACACAAAGATTAAGGTAAAATCATGGGGTTAGAGCAAAACCTAGTGTTTTGATAAAAGTTAGATTTAACCACGAAATTTATTATGAAATGCATTAGAAATCATGTATTATTCATCCTTAGGTTATAGAGAACAACTTTCTTCAAAAAATTTTGGAATCCGGGCACGTGGGCCCAGGGTCGGATTTTAGGAAACTTGTGATTATGGTTGGGAAATTGCTTAAATAGTAAGAATGCGTTCTTGTGAGCTTGTATTGACTAGTTCCTACCTCGTTTATCTAGTTTTGGATCGTTCGGCTCCAAATTGAGAGTTTGAGCTCGTTCTTGGTATTGAAAGTACGCTTCGGAGCGAGGTGAGTCTCCTATCTAACCTTGTGAGAGGGAATTGTCCCCATAGGTGATATAATCAAATAATTTGCCATTAAATGCGGGGGCTACGTATGCACTAGGTGACGAGAGTCCATGCGTAGTTACTATTATGCTAAGTCCGGGTAGTCTAGGACCCAAAAGCATGCTTTATGTGATATTCTTGAAAATTTATGTTTAATTTGGATTGTTTAAATCATGGGGATTATGGTAAATGAGACTAGTAAGAGGAACATTATCTTTCTTGGCCTTTTTTAAGAGAAGTTGATATTTTTGTGAGTAATTGCTCCCTAGTTATACATTCTTGTCTGCTTGTTGTTGTGTTTAATTACATTTGACCGCGTCGCATGTTTGATTCACGAGCGGGGTAATATATGCATCTATGGTTCGCGTCGTTCGACCATCGGCAGTGCACAATTTACTTTTATGTTGGATCGGGCCGTACGACCTCGACACTACTTGCGCATGCTTTACTCAGTATTGTTTTTATGAATTGGGTTTTATTATTTGCCCTGGAATGAAAGTGGCCAATTGTGATATTATCTAGGAGAGGACCTGTTATTTCTTGCTATAAACTACTAATTATTTGTTCTACCCATGCTCATTATAATTCATTTCTCATATTATTTGACTCTAGTAAGTGTCAAGTCGACCTCTCGTCTCTACTTCTTCGAGATTAGATAGGATACTTACTGGGTACATATTGTTTATGTACTCATACTACACCAGATCTGAGGTAGGTACATCTGGTTACCAGTTCGGTGCGCATTCTTGATCAGTGTCCGAGACTTCCACGGTGAGCTGCTACCTTCTTGTGCCGTTCAGCAGCATGATGGAGTCTCTCTTTATTTTGGCTGTCTATTCTATTTCAGACAGTAGGATAGATTTATTCTTTTGTATATTCTACTAGTTGCCCGTAAACTTGTGACACCAGGTCTTGCCACACACATTAGTAGACTATTCTTTTGAGAATTGTATAACTATTACTGTACATTGCTAATAATCACATGCTTTTAACTGCAAATTTAGAAAAATTCTGTACTTGTTTTAGTAAAGAGAAAATGAGAACTTGTTAATACTTCCGCATTGGCTTACGTGACAAGGGTGTTGGGCACCATCATGACCTATAGGAGAATTGGGTCGTGACATAACAATTACCATTTTTGCCAATTCTTCCCGATCTTTTTTTCGATCATGATATAAAATACCACCGGAAACAGTGTTAATTCCCGGCTGAAATTGATTTGAACCGGTACTAAGGTCAGCCTGACTAGGACTAGATACACTTTTTCCCTCGGCCAAAGCTTTCAAACGTTCATATCTGACTCTATCTTTAAGGTGTTTTTTTAAGTGTCTAGTGAAAATCCCCCCCCCCCCAGGCGATCCAAAATATTTAAAAGCTAACTCCATACTACAAGTTTTACACTTAGCCTTATTATTTTGTTGAACTAGTTGAGTAAAAAATGGCCATACAGGAGATGTTTCCATCCATTTGGTAGGTTGTCTAGAAAGAGTAGGGGCAGTAACAGGAGTATCAGATGGGTCATCATTTGGATTAGCATCATTATCACTAGTTGGGTTAACATCAGGATCAGGACTAATGGGTGTATCATCATCCGATTGAGTTTCATCAAGATCAATTTCCTCATTATCATTTTCATCAATAGTATTCTAATTATTAGAATAAAGAGCATTCATTAATTAATGGTCTAATTGTTCACCAGCTGCAATATTATAGCATAATTGACTCTCGGTAAATTATAATAAACTATATCGCTATCAAGAATAGAAGGTGTAGGATGGATATGGGGTTTGGTTCGGGAGCCGGGGTCAGGGGAGGAGGAACAACATGACCACTAGATTCACTGCTCTTGGATTTTTCCTTATTCTTATTTTTACCAAAAATATTTTTTAAGGAAGACATCTTAATAAGTCAAGTAATAGCAAATAAATAAAACAAACAAAACTATAATATTAAGACTTAAGAGTTGGAACGAGTTTACAGAATTGACAAACAACTTATTGAAAATTGATTATCATTGAAGACTTGAAGACTTCAATTCACCAACTTCACAATTATTTTCACAAATTGTAACAACCTCAATATTTTTTTTACTATTTTTTGGAATAAATAACCAATAGTAGCAAGTATACAAGAAAACTAGAGAGAGATTGTGATAGATTGATATTGATTTTGTAAGAAAAATAAAAGAATGAGGGGGTATTTATAGTTAAAAATAGGAAAAAAGTATAATTATAAAAAGTCTGGGGTTAAAATAAAGTTGGGAAGGTTAAATTACTATTTTTTAAATAGCCAATGCCTATTTTTAAAGCCCAGCGGCTGTATTTTTAGATAGCCAAATGACTACTTTTTTTAAAAAAAAAATTAGCCAAGGGACCGGTCTGGTCCCGGTCCTAACGGTTCAACGGCAAGAACCATCCCAGGAGATCGGTCCAAGCCCACCTCTAGCGGTCATAACGTTCTCGGCCCACTCAGCCCAATTGGCCCGCGGTCCCGGGCCAGAACCGGGCCACTTGCCACCCTTATAGCAGCATGATAATTGATTCTTGATTTTAGATATTATTGTGATGATTTAAACTTGACAGAAAGTTTGTATGATGTTATTTTACTTGTGGGAATGTTCGAATTGGATCCCGGGGGCTCGGATGAGTTTCGGATAGGTTGCGAACTGTATTGCATAGCTGTTGTATTTGTTGGTGTTGTTGGTCTGCAGATCTCGCATTTGCGAGGTTCTATTTGAAAAAGAGAGCCTCGCATTTGTGAAACAATGCTCGCATTTGCGATGCTCGGCAAGGGCAGGAAAACTTTGCTTTGCAAAGTCTTGGTCGCTTTTGCGAACTGGAGGGTTATCGCATTTGCGATGGTTGTGCCGCATTTGCGATATTGGGCAGTGGTTGGACAACTTAGGATATGTGAAGTTCTATTTGCAATTTCGGAGGATTAGACCTTCAAAAATGTGAATGTGTATCCCAATTGCGACATTTAAGAGGCTCAGGAACTGGTCGCATTTGCGAACAGTGGTTTGCATTTGCGGATGTCACCTGCAGCTAAGTAAAATGTTGGGATTTCAGGACTTAACTTATTTCACACCATTTTTTATACCTAGACTCCACAAAAGTGATTTATGGAGAGCAGTTTCTTCCCAACTTCATAGGTTAATAGCTTAAACTTATTTTCATTCAGTTTTCATTACTTTTTCATAAATTTCATTATCAAATCTAAAATTTCATAGGATAAAACATAAGGCTTTGGGTAGTATTTTGGGATTTTATAAAATTGAGATTTAGACCTCAAATTGAGGTTGAATTTCAAAACAAATCACATATTTGGGCTCAGGAATGAATGGGTAATAGGGATTTGATCTTAATCTCGGATTTTGACCACGTGGACTCGAGTTGACATTTGGTTGACTTTTCCCTATTATGTTAAAGATTGAACCTTTTTCATACGAAGGTAGTTTCTAAAGCTTGTTTTGATTTGTTTGAATAGTAATTGACTAAATTTGGGTGTTTTGGAGACTTATTCTTAAAGAAAAGCCGTCTTGAGTTGTTAATCTTGTTCCGAAAAGAGGTAAGTATAATGGTTAACTTTTATTTGAGGAAATTAGGACTTGTTGGTCTATTTGGTACGTGATCTATGTGTGGGGACAATGTATATGTAGAATGACGAGTGTATATGCATTGTCAAAGGTTTACACATTCGGGGGGTATTACTTTATTTTACATCTTTAAATATACCATATTTTCTTCTTAGTTCATGTTATTATTGTTAGGTGCTCATACGTGATATATGCTTTACTTGATATATGTGTCCCTTTTTGTTACATGCCCTTAATTGTTACATGTTCTACCTTATTTCATACTTTTATTTATTATACGCCTTTATTTCCTACGTTCTCTTAGATGATTGATGATAAGCTAGGAACTCATATTTTAAACTAAAATTGCGCACTCTAATTGCTACACTTTGATTGTATTTGAGTCTAATTATTAGTACTTTATAATTATTACGTGTGATATATTGTGTAGGATGTGATTTCGAGTGAAGAAGCAAGTTTGGAGCTAAAATGGATGGTTTGGAGCTTTGAAGTCTGAGTAGAGGCCAAAAAATTAAGCTGGGATCACGTTTGGGGGTCAAGGACCAAATTTGAATGTCAAAAAGTAATAAAAATACACTACTGTGCCATGGGGCATAAGGTGCTAGTGCAAAATTGCTGCAGAGTAGGAAACAAAAAAACTACCTTATGAACTTTCCCACTAGCGCTGCGCCTGTATATTTTCCTTAAGAGTAATTTTACACTTTGGCTTGGATAGGGTAGTTCCATCCGGACCCGCTTCTACATGGTATAAATACACCAAAAATATATTTTGAAGGGACTTTTGACCTACAGAAGATTGGAAGAGCATTGGAGACTCAAAGCACAAGGATTCATCATTCTTTCCTCAACTCAACACCCGAGTTTGGATTGAATTCATATTTTTTTACTTTTCAACTTTATTTGTGATAGCTTTATTCATGATTATGGAGTAGCTTGCTTTAGGGTTTTATGAATATGGTATTTTGATTGATATTTATGGATTTTAACTCTAGTTCCTTGTATGAATTCATTTATAGAGCTTTATCACGACCCAAAATCACCAGTCATGATGGCACCTAACTCAACCTGCTAGATAAGCCAACTAATAGATAAAAACCACTTATATGAGATTATAAGAAAATAAAGAATAGATAACTGAACATTTACAAATTTATCTAAGACCTGGTAGTACGACTCGTGAGCTTCTAAGACTTGGAATTTACAAAGCTGGTATGAATAAATACACGTTCAGTTGAAAGATACATAAACAGAATAACAAAACCTAAGCTACCAAGGACAAGAGGCAGCTATATCCGAAATGCACGAACATCTTTAAAATCAGCGCCCGACATCACCGTCAGCTCAACTTTAGAAATCTGTACATATCGTGCAGAAGTGTAGTATCAGTACAACCGACCCCATGTACTGGTAAGTATTTTGTCTAACCTCATCGAAGTAGTGACGAGGCTTTTAGTTAAAAGATGCTTATTGTTATAACCTATACATTAGATTAGTAGTAAAGCAATTCAAAGCATAACAGATAAAAATACCATATATAACTATACGAGACAGTCAACAATTACTAAAGGAATCATAGTAGTAGATTTAAAATCTTTCCTGGTATAAGAAGTATATCCAAGATATCACGTCAAACGGCACGGTAATACTCTTCGTGCTTCTATCTCTGCCTCTCTCTCACACACAATATATATATATATATATATATATATATATATATATATATATATATATATATATATATATACATACATACATACATATATGTGACAAATCAATTAGAACGGCAACACCCTTCGTGCGTTCAACTCATTCTCCCAAACGTACGAGTAACAGAACCAACCAGATGATAGAAATATCGATAACAGGAATTACAAAATAGGAAATATGCAAGTACAACAATGGACAAGGATACACATGTGGGCAACAGTAAAAGAGTAAACGAAAAGCACGTGAGTAATAACAACAAATGAAAAATAAAGAATATCAACTTCAATTAACTAGCATATTAGAGACCTAAGTACAAATAAAATAAATAAGACGGAAATACATGATTTTTACAAGTTGACAAGTAAGGGCATGAATGGCTAACATGGTAGAAGGCTTATACTAAAGTGCAACAGAATAGATACAACATGAGTATAATTATAAAAAAGGAAATAGGCATGGTATTTTCAATCTAAGCAAGTAGAAGGTATGAGCAACACAACAACAATTGAAATAGAGAACAATGACAGAATAATAGCAATAAGTCACATCAGATCTATAATTATGGCAATAATAGTTAAAGGTAAAGACATGAATGTATACACAGAAGACTGATATCAAATATAATGCATGTCCCTCATCCTCGCCTGCATGAAAACACCCATCGTGCCATGACCTCACGATAACACACAATCATACCAATATAAATGAAATGACATGGCATCATCCTTCGTGCTTTTACTCTCAAATGATATGGCACTACATCACCCTTCGTGCTTTTACTCTCAATAGCATGGCACAACATCACCCTTCGTGCTTTACACTCTTCCTCACATGATAATGAATATAAAATGGCACGACATCACCCTTCGTTCTTTACACTCTTCCTCACATAATAATGAATATAAAAGATCACGACATCACCCTTCATGATTTGCACTCTTCCTCACATGATAATGAATATAAAATAGCATGGCATCATCCTTCGTGCTTTACACTCTTCCTTACCAAGCATATGAATATCAATAAATTGGCAAGACAGGAAGTATAAATAACATCGAGGAGAGTGTTCAACGAATATTCCAAACAAATTCTCAATCACTATTTCACAGGCCAACAATGATTCAATGAACCCTCAAGGGCCATATAATTCAAGTACTTCCACAAATCCCAAAATTTATCAACAACACAAGTATGGAATCTAGCATCTCAAATATTGGCCATAACAATGTATTAA
The DNA here is from genome assembly GCF_000393655.2 of Nicotiana sylvestris. NCBI lineage: Eukaryota > Viridiplantae > Streptophyta > Magnoliopsida > Solanales > Solanaceae > Nicotiana > Nicotiana sylvestris. The sequence goes on from NC_091061.1 coordinate 93,300,384, forward strand.
TGACTATGCATAGAGATGACTGAATTAGACGCATCAATGTATTCTCAGAACTCTATCAAATTTGATCAAGTTATATTAGGCTAAGTCTCGATTCTAACATTTAATACTATATTCTCAATATCTAGAAGTCATGTGAGGTATGAAGCAAGAAGGTCACAAAATTCTACAAACACAAATGTAACATAATCTACCCCCCGAGCATGATAACCTTGGCACATACATATACGCTCGTCACCTCATATATGTATCACCCCCGCATGTAGCAAACAATGACAAATAGGAGGAATTTTTTTTTCAACAAAGTTAGGCAAAACACTTACCTCGAACAAGCCAATAACAATACCGAGCAAGTCAAGCATTGCTCCAAAAATGCCATCACACGTGTAGTGACCTCCGAACGGTTCAAAACTAGCCAAAAGAAACTCAAATACATCAAATAAAGCCCAAGGAAATAACTCCAAATGATAAATATCGAATCCTAAATCAAATCCCAAATTCGGCCACAAATCACACCCGGGCCCACGCCTCGGAAACCCAACAAAACTCACAAAATCCGACAACTCATTCAATTACGAGTCCAACCACACTAGTTTCACTCAATTCCGACTCGAAATCGATGTTCAAAACTCAAAAATTCATATTATGAAACTTTATGCAAAACCCCCCAATTTTCTCTTTAAAGTCATCAACCAAAAGCTAAAATTGAAGATAGATTCATGGAATATAACCAAAACCGAGTAGAGAACACTTACCCCAATTCATATGGTGAACATTTCCTCAAAAATGTCCAATTCCGAGCTCCCAAACTCAAAATATGTTAAATGAATAAAACCCTCATTTTAACATTGTGCTGCCTCATTTCTTGTGACAAATGGTTTCGAAACTCGCCTTTGATGCCTCCAATGGATTACTTGTGAAATTTTAGTCAAGTTAGGCTCTTGAATCACTTCATTTGACCTTATATTGAAGGAGATATGTTGGTTTCAATATTTGAAAATAGTGTAGATTTTTAAATACGAAGTCAATGACAATTTCGTAATTAATCTGAAAAATCTGGCAACCTAATTCTTAGTAAAATGACCATAAACTCCTTGTACGATGTCTAAATTCGATGATTCTTTTTGTTATGGTTCCGTAATTACGATACGGATCCAATACTTCAATAAAAACAGAAATTGAAGCTCATTTGCTTAATGTAGTACCATTTATGCTTGAAGAAATAACGTCCAAACATTTAAAAAATGAGCCCAACACAACCCAAACCTATCTGAAACTCACCTGAGCCCCTTGGGACCACGTCCAAATATACCAACAAGTCTCATAATATAACACGGACTTACTCGAGGCCTCAAAACACACATAACAACATCGAAACGATGAATCACACCTCAATCCAAAAATCAATAAACTTGAAACTTCAAACTTCCACAACCGATGCCGAAACCTATCAAATCACGTTCGATTGCCCTCAAATTTTGCACACAAGTCACATTTGACATTACGGTCCTGCTACAACTTCCGAAATTGAAATCCGACACCGATATCAAAAAGTCCACTCTCGGCCAAACTTTCCAAAAAATTCAACTTTTGCCATTTCGAGCCAAATTCAAATACAGACCTCCAAATCACAATCTGGATGCGCTCCTAAGTCCAAAATTACCCAACAGAGGTAACAGAACCATCAAAATTCCAATCCGAGGTCAAATACTAAAAAGTCAAACTCGATCAACTCTTTCAAATTTAAAGCTTCCTAGTTGAAAATCATTATTCCAAATCAGTCCTGAATAGCCTGAAAACCAAAACCGACGATTCACATTAGTCAAAATACATCATACAAATCTACTCACTCTCGCAAACTACCGAGCGAAGTCCATATACTCAAAATGACCAGTCGGGTCGTTACATCCTCCACCACTTAAACACATGTTCGTCCTCAAACGTGCCAGGAGTCGTTCCAAAGCTATCAAACCATGGTGTAACCCTACTACGCATAAACTCGGGGGTGATCCCATTTCACCCTGATCCACATAAGCTCGCCAATCCAACATAATTAGAAATCCTTATTTCAACCTTGGTCCTTAAACCTTAGAACTCAATCTCTATCATCCAGAACTCATTACAAGATTGTAATCCCACAACCACACACTATATAGGTCTGAACAAGCTGTATCAAGTCACAACCATAACAGAAGATGTAATCACATGATATACCCCATCACTTCGACACTCACGGTAGGAACTGTTGACCACAATTACGGCCCAAAACAAATCCGGTGCCGGTAGCAAAACTCATATCGATTAGAACCTCGTTCGAAACCTTCATACCCTACCGATGATGAAAGAAACACGCATACCTGCTTAACCACTCATCTGATCAATAAGCCAAGAAACTCATTCGCCCAACCAGGGCCATTGTCCACATCCTAAATAAAATATAGTGTTATTCTTCCAAACCTTCATCATCCCAATATAATAGGGAAAATCTAAGGTCTAGAAATCTCATCTCAGCCAATACGAGCAGCCACACCGACAAACATCAACAATAATCATATAAAGCCACACACAACCCGGTTCCGTACACTAACAAGTAATAATTCAAAAAAGACAGATAACAGTAAGAAAACTAAATAAGAAAACTACTAAGCAAGTTAAGCAGGCAGGGAAATTTTAGCATTTTACTATGAACTATTCTCAACAAGGTGAAAGCAAATAAACGAAATAGAAATAAGGAGCCACATTTCATCACTGTACCATTGCGGCGTGCAACCCGATCCCATCATATCAATCCATATAGGGTACCCATCGAGCCATAATACTCGGGCTCACTAATCACATTTGCATCAATATCAAGCACAACCAAGTGCACAAAAATATAACTGTGGGAAAAATTATTAGGAACAAACAATACTGAGAAAGACAAGCACAACTATGGTGCAATGAGTAAATCAACATCAAAAAGGCCATCTCGCCCATAATGTCATGAGTCCTAAACTGAATCACAATATGTGTGTGAAGAATCATGTAATCCCGCCATATTATAAGAGAGAAACATATAACATAAACCAAGGCACGAATGACATCCATTCCACTTGATGATATACATATGGTAACAACTGTGCAAGAACAAACAGGTCCGATCTGATACAGAATACACATTCTCATTAGGCTCAAAATAATCCCCAAATCAAATTCTGATCTTCTTTAAACATGTAATAAACCTTCCAAAAGTCTATAACAACCTTTCCATAACACCTACCATCGATCATCCAATCCTTTACATTTCTTCTCAACTCGCAATCAAGGAATAGTCTGCCAACAAGAACATTTAGTCTTTGAGCCTCACGAATACCAGAATTTTCATACTCAATCTCAACACCGCTACTCAAATAGCTGACATGTAATTCGTACTCTATCATCTCACGGAGAAACACCCATATGTCGAAACACAATGTACCTGCCAACATCGAACTCTACTTCGATGGGAACACATAGTGTCAGTAAGACCTTAAACACCTAAAATTGTCCGAGACATCAAGAACTCATATCCTTCTCTCCGAAACTCTCTACAACCTTGCACATACAACTTTTTAACCCCACATGGCGCATCGCCTCTAACATGCTAACTCGCAACAATACGAAAATCTCATAGTTAACTCTGAACCTTACGCAAATTGAACACGTCATCAACCGAGAATCTTTCATTTATCTCAGTCCAGGAGAACACCACCATATGCAATATAGCTTCTATACCTGTAGAAAACATCAACTCCGACCGTAGTCATAACCATGATAAATTCTTCGGAACTCAGTAACACATAATTGAGTAATCAGAACCAATCGCCTCCAACTCAACTAAGTCACGTAGACCGCCAACCCGAAAGTAACTCAATTCGATATGACCGCCCTGAGGGAACTTCATGGGAACCTGAAGCCATTTCTTGCAATATTGACTTGTAGGCCTTTCTTGATAAGGAAATACCGCAGATCCGATTACCATTCGCTATTGTTTTCAAGCTCACCCATAGACAAATTCAAAAGTCCTTAAAGGCTACATAAGACTTGGAACTCGCTAGAACCTTCTCGATAACCACTCATCTTATTCTGCTCTTCAATACACAGCTAATACGCATCGAGCAACCCGTGCTTCACTAACATATGCCCATTCAAAGAAATAACTGAGCAATCTCTCGGTTCGGAAACTGATACGACCCATGATCCTACAATCTGATTGCCATTAGCAGCCTCCACCACTTAGCTCGAAGCCATAGAACACCTCATCAGCAACCTAAAGTACCATATCTTCACAACATGCCCCAATACTATTCAACTATTTAGCTAAATACTGCAAAACTAATGCAATGCTAATCATAGAACACCCTGAAGACTCTAACAATCACTTACCTATCGTTGCAATAGTCAAAAAACTTCCCTAAATGCTCTGAAATGATAACATTTGCACTCCACTGAATGGAAACCTCATATGAGACACAAGATCCAAACCCAACATGTAGGAGATGGCCCCCCGGTTATACTCAAATCGACACCTTGCCATGAACTTACCTTAATCACAATAGCCAGGCCACCAACCAATCCTCCCAAATCTGCGCTTAGCAACCATACATATGAACCCGTATCATACCCCAAATGAACGACTAGAAGATTTAACACTACATTTGGTTTTGAGGCTAGACAACACCCCGTAATGATAATCAAGCATCCATAGCCCATCGTAATCTATCTGCAGCATCACCGATCATCGGCATATAGCAAATATTGAGAGCACACCATTACATATGAGCGATCAAGAAAAGTCAAAGTCGTATCAAGAAGAGTCAAAGTCGTAGGTTTCAAGTAGAAACATGGCCCCATAATAAGGAAAGAAGAAAGGGAAATTTTTCCTAAATGTCCTGTAGCCTCCTGAAGATAGGTATGGATGTCATCATACCAATCCGTATGACTCTACTAGACACTTGTTCATGACTCGTAGAGACTACAAACCTAGTGCTCTGATACCACCTTGTCACGACCCAAATTACCAATCGCGATGGCACCTAACTCAACCCGCTAGGTAAGCCAACTAACAGATAAAAACCACTTATCTGAGATTATAAGAAAATAGAGAATAAATAACTGAACATTTACAAATTTATCCAAGACCTGGTAGTACGACTCATGAGCTTCTAAGACTTGGAATTTAAAAACTAGTATGAATAAATACACGTTTAGTATGAAAGATACATAAATAGAATAACAAAACCTAAGCTACCAATGATAAGAGGCAACTATATCTGAAATGCACGAACATCTTCAAGATCAGCACCCGATATCACCAGCAGCTCAACTTTAGAAATCTATACACATCATACAGAAGTGTAGTATCAGTACAAGCAACTGTCACGACCCTGGTTTGCCCTCCATGAACCATCGTGACGACACCTAGTCTCTATGACTAGGTAAGCCTAATTTGCAGAAGAAAAACCAAAATTTGCGGAAGTAAAAAATTTAAACAGAAATAAAGCAGTAACAGTGTTTAAATGTGCCGCTCGGCATACATCATGTTTAACTCTCAATACCAAACAAAAATCCAATATCTGGAAACCCATAAATCACAAGCTAAGATCAATACTACACAGCTCTAACTCCGAAATGTCTAATAAGAACAGGAAAGTACAGAAGGGCCAAATACTAAAGCATGAATAGAAAGGGACTTCTCGGTGTGCGAACGCGGCAGATGTAACTCGAAGACTCTAGAGCGGTCGTCTCCCTCAAGGATAGTAGACCTGATCAGCGGTACCTGGATCTGCACATGAAAAACATGCACAGAAGAGGCATGAGTACACCACAGTGGTACTCAGTAAGTGCCAAGCCTAAACTCGGTTGAGTAGTGACGAGGAAGGTCAGAGACCTACTGAGATTAAATAAATATAGAGAATATGAGAGATGACAATATAAGATAAGCAGTACAGTTGAAATTCTACAATAAGAATCTACACAGGATAATGAGGAGTACAATAACAGAAACAGAAATAATGGCAAACACCAGGAAGTACCACTCATAACAAGGATGATAACCGGGGATCTCTCAGTATCCCGAGGATCTCTTAGTACCCTCAATATATGCCAGGGATCTCTTGGTATCCCGAGGATCTCTCGGTATCCTCAATGTATGCTAGGGATCTCTTGGTATCCTCAATAAATGTTAGGGATCTCTTGGTATCCCGAAGATCTCTTGGTATCCTCAATACACATGTCATGGATCTCTTAGTATCCCGCACCTCAGTCCAGATCATAAATATGTACAGGGGATCTCCCGGGATGCCGTCCCGTAGTTCCAAATTAAAAACACATAGAAGCAACACAAGAATACACAATTAAATGCAAAATTTTGTACCCAGTAATAGTTAATTCTAGACTAACATACTTCACGTAATGCAATTAAGGCAGTTTAAGCAAATAGGCAATTAAATCAACTAACATGCTTTTCTAAACTATAATAGGCTAAATTCTCAAGTAGAATAAAGCAGGAAAAAGGAACTCAATTGAAATACTTAAAGTAAAACCTGATTTTTCAACAATTAGCTCAAGTACGCACTCGTCACATACAAGGCCTCAAGTACAAGGCATTTCAATTACCAAATATATCATATCTTAAGGGGAAGGTCCCCCACACTAGGTTAGACAAGCCATTTACCTCGAACCGGCTCAAAATCAACTCGAAACCACACTTTTGCCACGAGTATCCGACTCCAAATGGCCCAAATCTATTCAATTCAATTGCATATTGTAAATAACACCTCAAGTAACTGATTCTACAATTAAAGTCTAAGCTAATACGCGAAATTATGTAAAATGACCAAAACGCCCTTCGGGCCCACGTCTCGAAATCGGGTGAAATTTATATTTTCAGAAACCTCGTACTCTCACGAGTCTATACATAACAAGAACACTGAAATCGGAGTCCAAATGACATCTCAAATCTTCATTTAAAGGTCTCTTAAACTCAAGCCCTAATTATCCCTTTTTCCCAAATTTCTCACCATTATTTAAGTCTTTAATCATATGAAACGAGTTATAAAGCCAAGAATGTTACCTCCAAGTGATTCTCCTTTGTTTTCCTCAAAAATCCCTCTTAGAAGCTTCAAACCCAGATGAAAATGTTGGAAGAATGGCTCAATTTCGCAAAGGCAACTATTTATATGTTCTGCCCAGCGATTACCGCATTTGCGGCCCCGCTTCTGCGGATAAAACATCGCATCTGTGACTCTCACTAAAATGCCAGCTTCCGCATATGCGAAACTTTAACCGCAGGAGCGGTTGCGCTTTTGCGAGCCTCACACCGCATCTGCATTTTCTGAAGAATCGACCCAAAGCCACTTCTGTGGCCCTTTAGCCGTTTCTGCGGTCCCCAAGCCGCATATGCAAAAATACCAGAAGCAGCAATGCTACAGCTGCTGCAACACTTCTTCAACCTTCCCGTCAACCATCCGAAATCACCCCGAGGCCCCCGGTACCTCAACTAAAAGCACCAATATCACATAATACCTTATTCAAACTTGTACCAATCCTTAAAATGCCTAAAACAACATCGAAACCTTGGAATAATCAAGGATTTAAGCCTAAGAACTCCAAATTTTCTTCAAAATATACTTTCGATCAAAAACTCAACCAAACCATCTCCGAATAACCTGAAATTTTGCACGCACATCCCAAATGACATGACGGAACTACTGAAACTCTCGGAATTCAATTCCGACCCTCGGATCAAAATCTCACTATCGGACTGGAAACTTCAAAAACTCAACTTTCGGCATTTCAAGCCTAAATTAGCTACATACGTCCAAAACATACTCCGAACACGCTCCCCACCCCGAAATCACCCAACGAAGCTAACAGAACCATCGGATTTCCATTCCGAGGCTGTCTTCACACTATTCCGACTACGGTCAATTTTCCAACACTTAAGCTCTCATTTAAAAACTAAGTGTCCCAAAACTCTCTGAAACTTAAAACCGAACATACCGACAATTCAAATTAGCAGAATTAAACTTGGAGGAAATCAGATAATAGGGGATCGGGGCATTAATTTTTAAGACGACCGGCCGAGTCGTCACATCCGACCCCATGTACTGGTAAGTATTTTGTCTAACCTCGTCGAAGTAGTGATGAGGCGTTTAGTTAAAAGATACTTATTGTTATAACATGTACATTAGATTAGTAGTAAAAGAAAATCAAAGCATAACAGATAAAAATACCGTATACAACTCTGCGAGACAGTCAACAATTACAAAAAGGAATCATAGTAGTAGAGTTACAATCTTTCCTAGTATAAAAAGTATATCCAAGATATCATGTCAAACGACACGGTAACACCCTTCGTGCTTCTATCTCTGCCTCATCACACACACACACACACAAATATATATATATATATATATATATAATAGTATAAAAAGTATATCCAAGATATCATGTCAAACGACACGGTAACACCCTTCGTGCTTCTATCTCTGCCTCATCACACACACACACACACACACACACACACACATATATATATATATATATATATATATATATATATATATATATAATTTATTTGTGACAAATCAATTAACACGATAACACCCTTCATGCGTTCTAAGCATCCTCCCAAACGTACAAGTAACAGAACCAACCAGATGATAGAAATATCAATAACATGAATTACAAAATAGGAAATATGCAAGTGCAACAATGGACAAGGATACACATGTGGGCAACAGTAAAAGAGTAAACAAAAAGCACATGAGTAATAACAACAATTGAAAAATAAAGAATATCAACTTCAATTAACGGGCATATTGGAGGCCTAAGTACAAATATAATAAATCAGACGGAAATATATGATTTTTACATGTTGACAAGTAAGGGAATGAATGGCTAACATAGTGGAAGGCTTATACTAAAGTTCAACAGAATAGATACAACATGAGTATAATTATAAAAGCAAGAAATAGGCATGGTATTTGCAAGCTAAGCAAGTAGAAGGTATGAGCAACACAACAAAAATTGAAATAGAGATCAATGACAGAACAATAGCAACAAGTCACATCAGATCTATAATTCTGACAATAATAGTTAAAGGTAAAGACATTAATGTATACACGGAAGACTGATATCAAACATAATGCATGCCCCTCATCCTCGCCAGCATGGAAACACCCATCGTGCCATGGCCTCACGATAACACACAATCATAACAATATAAATGAAATGGCATGGCATCATCCTTCGTGCTTTTACTCTCAAATGATATAGCACCGCAACACCGTTCGTGCTTTTACTCTCAATAACATGGCACGACATCACCCTCTGTGCTTTACACTCTTCCTCACATGATAATGAATATAAAATGGCACGGTATCACCCTTCGTGCTTTACACTCTTCCTTACATGATAATGAATATAAAAGAGCACGACATCACCCTTCGTGCTTTACACTCTTCCCCATATGGTAATGAATATAAAATGGCACGACATCACCCTTCATGCTTTACACTCTTCCTTACCAAGCATATGGATATCAATAAAATGGGAATGCAGGAAGTGTCGCACCCCCTTTTTCTCGCGAAATCGGGCTTGTGACATTTGGGAGGACAACTCGTTCCCTTTTGGGAATTGGGTTTTTGGAACTTGAAGAGTCGCCACCTAATGATTAAGTGCATTAGGACACTAAGAAGGGTTTGAGTTTGAAGGACTAGAGTTCGGGTAAGGGCTAGAAATTATCTCGAGGGGAAGGTGTTAGGCACCCCTCAAGATCCACTAGTGTGGTTCCCGGCCATGTTACAATAGTGACTTCACATAATCAAACAAGCAATTAAGGGCTCAAATAGAGGGGCTTGCATGGAAAATAAATTGAAAACTTTTGAGGAACAACAAAGAGGGCAGAAATTTATGAAAGATTTAAGAAATTCTAAAGAAAGCCGATAAGGACATGTAAAGGGGAGGGGGGGTCCTAGGTTTATGATTAATATGGATCATATCAATGCAATACCCGACAATCGCTCCTTAGGAGAGGTTGCACGTGGTATTAGCGCACCTGTCATCATATTCATATCTACCATTTCCCATCCCGTTAAGGTATTAGGCACGGAATAGTATCGTTACTTATTGCATGCTAGTACCCGCTCCAATCCCATTAGTCCCAGAGGCATTTGGGACTACTAGTCCTAAAGGGAAGGGAGATCTGATTTTCAGAGTTTTAAAAGGACAAAATTCTTGGGCGACAATCAAAACATATAAGGCAGGTATGGGGATAACACATAACAGTTTAAAGGGCTCAAACAAGCCTCCTCATTTAAAGGCAGATTGTTTAGCATGTCTTGCATGTACTGGTTATGGTCTGAAATCAAATTAAAGCGTGGGATAGGCTGATTCATCACATATTTCTCAGATGAGGAGTCCGAATTAACCTTCCCTGGTTGTAATTTATCAAAGACTGATGCAGTTAATTAATTACCTAATGGTTTGCCTAAATGAGACATATAGGCATGATATCTAACAGTGCTTGCTCTGATTTTAAAGAAAACTTACTGATTATAGAAAAAACAAAAGTTCCGCAGATTTTAGACAACATTGCAACTGATTTTAAACTTGCAGATGACATAAGTGAATCAGATTCAAAGGTTACTCTTATAGGCATGATTTCTAGGCGTTGTTGGTTTTAAAACGATTATGAAAGTGCAGGCATCCTATAGACATGGTATCTAGAATGCAATTGATTATTACGCAACCTATAACTGTTTGCCTAATGATAGAGGTAAAATGCAGAATCCTATAAACAAGTTATCTATATGATAAGCGGAAGTGAAGAAAACCTATAGACATGATCACTATATATGCAGAAGTGCGGAAAACCTATAGGCATAATTTATATATGAAATGAATAAGTGCAGAATCCTATACTCAGGATTTCTATATGAAATATAGAAGTGCAGAATCTTATAGTCAGGATCTCTATATGAAATGTAGATGTAAAACAGGCTGTGATTGCAGGAATAAATACCGAAGATCATGATGTCTACCCGTATGCATACATAAGTGACCCTCCCTTTTTCACTAGAACCCCATAAGTTATTACAACATAGTACAGACCAGAATGAATTAAGAAAGGGTGAAATTACATCAGAAATTAAGCTACAACCAAGGAGCCTATTCAGACTTAAAGTCCAACAATATGAGGTGAACTAACTTCCAGGAACAGATTTCCAAAGCCTTCTCTTATTTGGGATGTGTCAAAGTTCCCTAAGAGCCTCGAGTGGACTCCGGGCAGTGCTTACAACCAAAATATATTGCAGAATTAAGATAGTGCAGTATGGAAATGCCAGCCCTCAGATATCCAAGTTCAGAGGGAACTCAAGGTCCCAAAGCAAGGCTCATAAGAGGGGGGCAGAACTTAGAATCTAAGAGAGAGTGTAAGTGCACAAAGGGGGAAAATCAGGGAAAGCCATGGCAGCTGGTGGTCATGCCCAACAATCAGGAGTGCTAGCACACTCCTAACTAGCCTATTAGCCACATTTTGAGAGTTGGGATCCCTTGAGGATCAGGTTCAGACCTAAGCAGCAATTCAGATGCTGTCAGACCATGAACCTTAACTCAAACACATAGGGGGGAGTGGGGGTATATGGAGTTCATAACAAACAACAGATGCAAAGAGAGAGTAGCATATTCAATACAGAACATGAACAACAAAGTAGAAAAGAGCGTAGCAACTATAAAATAAACACATAGGGATGGTATTGAAATCGAAATTAAGGCATACCAGTTTCAGGGAAACAAATAAGTGAAAGCTGAAGTCTTGTAAACCAAATTGCAAGCAAACAATACAAAAGATCTCAGAATAGAGTAGAGTATTGAAATTGAAAGGTGTGTGTGCAAAGTGTTGAATTCGAAGAATTGAACTGAAGGTTCCAGGTTGTCTAAGTGAAGAAGGGTCGTGCCCCTTTTATAATGCAGAAAACAAGTAAGAAAAGGTAAGAGAATAGTTTGCAATCAATCACACAAAATCTCCCTTCAATTAAGGGATTATGATTTCAATGGGCAGAAGATAATTAAGGAAAGAATTGGATTAAAATCTTTTCCAAAGTAGTACAAGAAGGGCAAATACATAGAAACTATTTAAGGAAAGAGTTTGATATCAACACGGTTTGTGCAAATAAGGAAAGACAAACAATCAACAACTAGTAAAATCAGAAATTGAGTTTTGGTATGAATGAATCCAACCAGAAAAGGTGAAGAAAGGTTTAATTAAATAAAATCAGTAACAATCAATTGAACCTTATTAAAAAAGGTATTCTGAATCAATCACAAATTGGAAAACCTTTTTTGAAGGAAGAATTCTTCATATATAAAGCATACAGACATGTCAAACAGGAAGGAACTGTCATGCTAATTAGAAAGATCTAGTGTAGAAAAGTTCAAAGTCATAAACAAGGAAATTCAAGTTCAGTACATAGAATCGAAACGAGTATGAGAATGCCTAGAGTTCCAAAGTAGAACCCTAGTCCGAAGACCAGATCAGAACTCGCCCAAAACCCCCAAATCCTAGGGTTTCCAACTCGAGTAAGATACAAAGAGGAGGAGGCAAGTAATTGAAACATGCTTAGGAATATCTTTCATTGACTTATGAGAAAAACAAGCAGATACAATAACAAGTTCGAGGCAAACATAGCGAAGAAACTGATTTGAAGCATAAAGACATATTTTAAGAAAAGCTCGGAACTTAAACAGGTTCAGAGGAGAAAACAGGTAACATAGCACTTAAGAGAACAGTAGATGAAACATGTTTAGAAAGAACTCGAACAAAGTCCAGAAGAAGGCAAATAAGAACTAAGAGCTTAGTAGAAAATACAGTAAAGAGACACAGGGTTAAACAAACACATAAGAAAAATGTGTGAAAGCATGACATAGAAACCAGTAGAAGAAAAACAGAGCATAGTAGAAGAATATGCATAATAAAGCAAACATAAGAACACAAGGGAGGATGATGCGAGGCATAAAAAGAAAACATAAGAACATAACATAGGCAGATACACACAAAGAAAAGAATAAGAAGAGTCAGAAAACATTTTGAAACTTTTTCAGAAACCATAAATCGAAGAGAAACAAATTTTGAAAGACAAGATTGGGGAAAACGTTTTAAAACAATAGTAGAATACAGATATAACATGAATCTAAGAAAACACACAGAGAAAAACCTCGAATAGCTAGGGCTTCAGAGAAACCCTAGAAATGAGAAAGGCTTGGAAGAAGGTCCGATCTTGAGTCGGATGAGGTCAGAAAAGGCTTCTAGTACTTGAATATGCCGGAGCATGGCCGGAGAAGCCATAGAACTGTAGATCTGAGAGGATCTGAAGGAGAACCATCTGAGAGGATCTGAAGGAGAACCATCGAGTCGGGCTTCAAATCATCGAATAGCTTAGGTTTGATTGTGAGAAAGGGTGAGTACAGGCCATCCATGGCCTGAGAAGCCATGGATTCTGGTGAAGTAACGGTTGAAAAGGGTGGAAGTCGACTAGGGTTCCGAAGAACCTTCGAGAGAGTGTGAGAGACGAAGGCATTCAAAGGCAGCTAGTTAGGTGAAAGTGATTAGGGTTAGGGGTGTTTGGGAAATTAAAAAGGAAAGATGGAATTATGGCCGTTGATCAAAATGATCAACGGCCTGGATCAAAAGGGAATCCAGGCGGGTTTTTTAATTGGGTCATGGGTCGGGTAAAAGTTGAAATTGGGCCGGTCCAGCTAGGGGTTAGGATTGGGTTAATTTGAGGGCTAAAATTGAAATGTAAATAGGATGTAATTGAAATGAAATGAGGCTAAATGTTAAATAGCCAGTTTTCCCTTTTATTTTATAAAAAGATGGTAAAAATGATTTCAAAAGCAAATTGAAAGTACTGAGCCAATTAATAATGTATAAATATTAATTTAAAATACTGGAACAAATTTTACAATTAAAAATGCTATTAATCTTAAAATAGGCTATAATTGCAATTGTATGAAATTTGTTTTTTAAATGCCAAATAAATTTGTAAAAAATGTACAAAAATTATCTTAACTATATTTTGGTATAAATATGGGAATAAAATAAATCATTCACCAAATTGATGATTTTGGGAATAATTATGGATTTTGTACTACTAAAATAGACAATAAATTGATTTTTAAAAATCTTTAAAAATTAGGAAAAATACCAGAACTCTTGGGCATGCTTATTTATGCATGTACATGCTATTTCAAAAGTATTTTGTATATAAAAATACATAGGGAAATATTGGGTATCAACTGCTGCCCCTCTTTAACCGGGAAGGATGAAAGAGTTGCCGGGTAAAGATATGATGGCCAATTTTGACCGAGTGAAATGCTTTGAAGAATTTTGATTGAGCTCTGGTTTCTGAGTTGCCTGCATATCCCTGGTCTTACAGAAATCAGGCCATATGTAGTTCAGGATCCATTGGCGGACTATACCGGTGGAGATTTCAAAGAGCGAATGCGATGTTCGGGTTGAGAAGGATGGTCAAAGTCTGATAGGCTGCGGGAACTGGAGCGAGATTGCCCCTGCTGAGACGGCCGTTGCTAGTCGGTTTACCTGCAAGTGAGCATACATTGTGCATAAATTTAAACGTGATGCAAGTTCCGATTGGACCATGAATGCTGTCCTCGAATGGTTAGGATAACATCCTCGGACTATGACGTCCTGGGCTATGAAGCGTATGATAAAGGATTCGCATGCTATGAAATGATGTTCTCGGGGTATTAGAATGATGCCTCCGAACTATGATGCCTTTGAATAATGATATGCAAGAGATAAAATGAGGTCCTCAGGCCATGGCATGGCGTTCTCGGGCTATGAAAATGGTGCCTCCGTACAATGACGCCTTCAGACAATTTGGCGATCTTTCAGCCCATGAAATGCAGAAGGTGGCGATATTTTAGCCGATGCAAGACGTAAATAAAAGGTGGCGATATTTCAGCCGATGCAAGAGCGATAAAGTGGCGATATTTCAGCCATGCAGGGTGGAGACAATGGTTAGTCTCGGAAGGCAGAGCAGTAGCCTTATGCAATACAGAGCAATGCAGGATGGAGACAGTGCTTAGTCTCGGAAGGCATAAAGGTAGCCTTATACAATACAGGGAAATATAGATAGAGGTATTGATTAACCTCGGAAGGCAGAAAGGTATCCTTATGTAATGCAGGGAAATGCAGATGGAGACAATTCTTAGTCTCGGAAGGCAAAAAGGTAGCCTTATGCAATGCAGATAAATGCAGATGGAGGTAGAGCTTAACCTCGGAAGGCAGAAAGGTAGCCTTATGCAATGCAGAGAAATGCAAATGGAGGTAGATCTTAACCTCGGAAGGCATAAATGTAGCCTTATGCAATGCAGAGAAATGCAGATGGAGGTAGAGCTTAACCTCGGAAGGCAGAAAGGTAGCCTTATCCAAGGAGTAAAGGGTAAAGATGATGATAGAATTTTCTTAGCTAGTAGCGGATCGAGATATTGCAATTGCTAGGGATACTGTGTCTGCTAGGAGCATTGTATGCGGATAGCAGCTGTGAGTAAGTGCAACGGTTCCGAGAGTTATATTCCTGAGCAATGTGAATCTCGTGAGTGTATAGTATATTTGATAATTTTGCAACTCAAGTGCCTGCATCCAAAGAAAAATCGTGAGTTTGTAAAGGGAGAAAAGTTAGTTCGTATCTCCGCTGGCTTTACTTGACCTGATCGGCTTTGATCTAGTGATACTGTACGTATCATTGGGGTAGCGTTGCTAAACAAGGCAATTTTAGTAATGAACATGCATGATTTAGTAAAGAAATGTGACAATAAATACATAATTAAAAATAGTTTTCTTTAGATGAACTGACGACGGCGATGTGGTCCAAGATACTACAACTTCTCTTACTCTGGAATTTTGAGGGTCCTCCTCAAAATTCTTCCCCAGTTTAACGGGTTGCTGCTTCCGATGGCTGCTTGCATTGAATGGCTGAAATCACTTTGGAATTTTGAGGGTCCTCCTCAAAATTCTGCCCCAGTTTCCAAGTGTGTGTGTGTGTGGGGGGGGGAGAATGAAAATTTTATTGAATTATGACCGAACCCATAGGGCTGCCGACGTATCCCCTCTTAAACGGTAATTAGGTCAGACATAGTTCAAATTACATTATAGAGGAAATCGTAAGAGTTACACATAGTATTGCTTCATTGCGCCTGAATTGATTGGCTTCGGCCAAACTTCACTGTCCATTTCTGCAGGTATGAGGGCTCCTCCGGTTAGGACCCAGTGAACCATGTATGGACCCTGCCAGTTGGGAGAGAACTTCCCTTTGGCTTCATATTGATGCTGGAAAATCTTCTTTAACACCAGTTGCCCTGGTGTAAACTATCTCGGCTTAACTCTTTTGTTGAAGGCTCTGGACATTCTGTTCTGATAAAGTTGACCATGGCAAACTGAATTCATTCTTTTTCCATCTATAAGAGCTAGCTGCTCGTAGCTATTCTCTACCCATTTTGCATCGTCAAGTTCGGCTTCCTGTATGATTCTTAAGGAGGGAATTTCTACCTCGGCGAGAATGACTGCTTCTGTACCATAAACCAACATATAGGGAGTTGCCCCAGTTGATGTGCGAACTGTGGTGTGGTTTCCCAATAAAGCAAATGCTATCTTCTCATGCCACTGCTTATGCTTCTCTATCATCTTCCTTAGTATCTTCTTGATATTCTTATTGGCAGCTTCTACAACTCTGTTCATCTGAGGTCTGTAAGCTGTAGAATTCTTGTGTTTGATTTTGAAGGTTTCACACATGGATTTCATCAGGTCGCTGTTGAGATTGGAACCATTATCAGTGATGATTGACTCTGGAATTCCGAACCGACAAACAATACGGTCGCGGACAAAATCTGCTACCACTTTCTTAGTCACTGCTTTGTACGATGCTGCTTCAACCCATTTGGTGAAATAATCAATTGTCATTAGAATGAACCTGTGCCCGTTTGATGCGGCAGGCTCGATAGATCCGATAACATCCATTCCCCAAGCGGCGAACGGCCATGGCGAGCTTGTTGCGGTGAGCTCGTTTGGAGGCACCTTTATCATGTCTATATGCATCTAACAATGATGGCATTTTTAGACATACTAGATGCAGTCCATTTCCATAGTCATCCAAAAATAACCAGCTCGGAGTATCTTCTTGGCTAAGACAAAGCCGTTCATATGCGGACCGCAGGTCCCTGCATGAATTTCTTCCAATAGCCTGGATGCTTCCTTTGCGTCGACACACCTTAGTAACCCCAAATCAGGAGTCCTCCTATACAGGATTCCTCCGCTATGAAAGAAGTTATTAGATAGTCTCCGAAGTGTGCGTTTCTGAGTAGGATTTGCGAGTTCTGAATATTCTCCTTTCGTCAAATATTCTTTGATATCATGAAACCAAGGTTTTCCGTCTGCTTCTTCTTCTTCATGAGTGCAGTAAGCTGGCTGACCATAGATCTTTACTGGGATAGGATCAATGAAGTTCTGATCTAGGTGCTGTATCATGGATGATAGGGTAGCCAATGCATCGGCAAACGCATTCTGAACTCTGGGAACATGTTGGAACTCTGTCTTTGTGAACCTTTTCCTCAGTTCCTATACATGATGCAGATAAGGGAGTATCTTGGAGTTCTTGGTTGCCCATTCTTTTCAGACCTGATGTATAAGTAGGTCTGAATCTCCAATCACTAGCAATTCCTGAATGTTCATGTCAATGGCCATCTTGAGCCCTAGGATGCAGGCTTCGTACTCGGCCATGTTGTTGATGCAAGGGAACCTAAGCTTGGCAGATACCGGATAATACTGACCGATTTCTGATACTAGGACTGCTCCTATGCCAACTCCTTTGAAATTTGCTGCTCCATCGAAAAACATTCTCCAACCGTCATAGAATTCTGCAATGTATTCTCCTATGAAAGATACCCCTTCATCAGGAAAATACATCTTTAGAGGCTTGTATTCTCCGTCCACGGGATTTTCAGCAAGATGATTTACTAGTGCTTGTCCTTTGATTGCCTTCTGAGTCACATAAACGTCTAATTCACTCAGCAGGATTTGCCACTTGGCTAGCTTGCCAATGGGCATGGGCTTCTGAAAGATGTACTTCAAAAGATACATTCTTGATATGCGATAAGTAGAATAGGCACAGAAATAGTGCCTCAACTTCTGAGCTACCCAAGTCAGGGCACAACAGGTGCGTTCCAATAGAGAATACCGGGCCTCGTGCGGGGTGAACTTCTTGCTGAGATAATAGATGGCCTACTCTTTTCTTCCCGTTTCATCATGCTGCCCCAGAACACAACCGAAAGCTCCATCCAATACTGCAAGGTAGAGTAATAGAGGCCTACCCGGCTCGGGCGGGACCAAAACTGACGGCGTTGATAAGTATTCCTTAATTCTGTCAAAGGCTTTCTGACAATCGTCAGTCTATTTGTAGCGGCGTCCTTCTTCAACATCTTAAAGATTGGCTCACAAATGACAGTGGATTGAGCTATGAACCGGCTGATGTAGCTAAGTCTTCCCAAGAAACTCATAACCTCTTTCTTGTTCTTCGGTGGTGGCAATTCTTGGATGGCTTTGACCTTTGACGGATCCAGTTCTATTTCTCGACGACTCACAATGAACCCGAGTAGTTTTCCGGTAGGAACCCCGAATGCACATTTGGCGAGATTCAGCTTCAAGTTGTACCTTCAAGTAGCTCTTGGATTTGATGATGACGTCGTCTACATATACCTCGATCTATTTATGTATCATGTCATGGAAAATAGCAGTCATAGCCCTCATGTAGGTGGCCCTAGCATTCTTTAACCCGAACGATATCATCTTGTAACAATACATCCCCCACGGCGTAATGAAAGCCATTTCTCCGCGTCTTCCTCATCCATACATATCTGATGATACCCAGCAAAAAAATCAACGAACGACTGCAGTTTATGCTTGGTGCAGTTGTCAATTAGAATGTGTATGTTCGGCAAGGGGAAGTCGTCTTTTGGACTGGCCCGGATCGTAGTAGTCGACACAGACTCTAACCCTCCCATCCTTCTTCGGCACTGGCACAATATTGTCTAACCATGTTAGATACTCTACTACCCTGAGAACCTTGGCTTTGACTTGCTTGGTGACTTCTTCCTTGATTTTCAAACTCATGTCAGGTTTGAACTTCCTGAGCTTCTGTTTTACTTGTGGACATGTCAGATCGATTGGCAGTTTGTGAGCTACAATAGATGTACTGAGACCGGTCATGTCATCATAAGACCAGGAGAATATGTCCTCATATTCCCTTAGAAATTGTGTGTACTCTTTCTTTTTTGATGGTGACAGATGAACGCTGATTCATGTTTCTTTGACATTTTCTGCATCTCCTAGGTTGACAATCTCAGTTTCGTCCAGGTTAGACTTAGGTTTGTTCTCAAAATCATCGACCTCTTTAACAACCTCTTCTGGTATATCTTCTTCTGAGTCCATATCCGTTTGTTGCGTTGCCTCATCGCACGTCACAATCGTCGATTCATCAAGATAAGTAATAGTAATGCAGTGTAAATAAAGTAATGATAAAAAGTAATAAGAGCAAGATTTATAAGAAACTAAAATTCTTTGATAAATTTTTTATAATTGTTTGAACATTGGAGCTCATATTTCAATATAAAAAATGTGGAAAGAAAGTCAATTAGCGAAAAATAAAGATAATGAATGGTGCTTTGTTCAGCCTTGCTACCCCGAAGCTTTCCGGCCCCTGGTGGTTCTGATGGACCAATTGTTGAGGCATGCTCCTCAGCTCACAGCTTGTATAGAAGGGCCTTCCTCCCCCTCCTACTCGAAAATGACACAACAGTCCATATTATTATCTTCCAAAAACAAATTCCTCATCGCCGCCAGTGCTTCCTCTTCTTTCGACCCATATATGACATCAGCTGGCTGGAAGTTCTACTCTAAGCGAGGTATCAGATGCTCCAGTGGGTAGTATGAACTGCGCCATGGTGGCGACCAGTGGTTAAACTCCTCCCAAGTGTATTCATATCCCAAACCAAAAGTGGTACCATGTTTTTTCAACTTGATAGGCTTAGTGATTCCTTGGAGATTCTTGCCAAGTCCCTTGCCAGGTTCGTATCCACACCAATTCAATATACTTTCAATTTTGTTATCCCACCATTTATCCTTGTGTACGGCGTTGACTCGCTCAATGTGATGGTAGGTTTCTCCGCCTATATTCCTTCTTCCTCCGATTGCTGGGATGGTCTGGCGACTGTATATGGGATTGCTACCGTCGCCGTGAATAATTACCTCTTGGTGATTTCACTCGAATTTCACTACTTGATGTAGAGTTGAGGCCACAGCCCCAGCGGCATAGATCCAGGGCCATCCTAATAGCAAGTTGTAAGATGCTGGGATGTTTATCACTTGAAAATCATCGTCGAACCAAGTCGACCCCATTTGCAGACATAAAGTGATTTCCCCAATAGTGGACCTTTGGGATCCATCGAAAGATTTGACATTGATGGCTCCATCCTTGATCTCATGAAGGCTCTTTCCTAGTGTTCTAAGAGTCACCAATGGACAGATATTGAGGCTGGACCCTCCATCAATCAGGACTCTGGTGATGAAATGATCTTCACACTGCACAGTGATGTGCAAGGCCTTGTTGTGGCTTAGCCCTTCAGGTGGCAGCTCATCTTCGTGGAAAGTGATTTTGTGACTCTCCAATACTTGCCCCACCATGTTTGCCATTTCTCCTCCAGTTATGTTGCTGGGTACATATGCCTCGCTCAACACCTTCAATAAGGCATTCTTATGTGCGTCAGAGCTTTGTAGCAGAGCCAAGATAGAGATCTGGGCTGGCGTTTTGTTCAACTGATCAATGACCGAATACTCTTTGGCTTGTATCTTCCTCCAGAGATCATCAAGCCTGGTTTTAGTGACGGTTGGTCATCTAGAGGCCTACTTACTGGACTCGGCTACGTGTTCTAGGGTATAAACCCTGCCGGTTCTTGTCATACCCTGTGCTGCAATTGCTTCTCCAGATTTAGTTTTCCCTTTCCTTCTCACCTCGGCGGTGTAATCCCATGGTATGACCTTTGGGTGGAATGGTGTTACGGCTGTCATGGATACCGGGATGGGTACCTTGGCCTTGGATGGTAACACATCCACTTCGAATAGTGCAGGTGTCTTTGGAGACCCAAACTCGACCTCAATAGGTTCTGGCGTCTTTACAGAAGAAGGTGCTTCGAATTCAAGTGGCATGGACATGTTTACTTCAACGTTTTCAGAAGGCTGGGTCTGGACCACAATCGGATTAAGTGTGACCATTGGTTCCTTGCGCTCGTCACCTTCAGCGATCAATCTGATCGACCCTTTGGGGTCCCAATCATCCTCTATCTCAATCATGTGAACGCCCCCACCCTTGTGGTCAGGCAGAGGGTTGTTACGGACATTCAGAGTTGGCTCTTTTGCTATGATGATCTTGTTGTCAATCAAAGCTTGGATCTTATCCATCATAGAGCGGCACTCATCAATGGTATGCCCCTTCATGTCGGAATGGTACGCACAGGTTTTGTTTGGGTTGACCCATTGGGAGGGGTTTTCAGGGTTTATGGCAGGGATAGGGGTGATGTTACCAGCAACTTTGAGCCTTTCATACAGCTGGTCGATAGGTTCGGCGATGGCGGTATACTGTTTGGGGGGTCTGCGGTCAAAGTTTGGTCGGGGTCTAGGAAAGTTTTGGCGGGTGGGAGGTGGTTGATAGACATGTATGGGTTGGGAATATCTGGGCGAAGTGGGCTGATATGTGGGAGGTGGAGGTGATTGGTAAGTAGGTGGTGGAGCTTGGTAGGAGGGTGAGGGTGTTTGGTACTTTGGGGTAGGTTGATATGTGAGTGGAGGTGTTGGGTAGGTTTGGTATTCAATTGGGGATTTTGTTCTTTGTGCAACCATCACGGTGCTCACGTCCCTTTTATTGGACGTGCCACCAGACTGTAGAGCCTTGTGGTGGCCTGCAAAGCTTCAAAGTTAGTGACCATAACACTTTTGATACCTTCCTCGATCCTTTCCCCTAGCTTGATGATGTCGGAAAATTTTTGGTTTTCAATCAGCATTAACCTTTCATAGTACTGTTGGTGTTGAGCTCGAACGAAAAAACTGTTCATTTGTTCTTATTCTAAAGCTGGTCTGACCTTAGCGGCTTCTGATCTCCAACGAGTAGCATACTCGCAGAATGTCTCCGAGGGTTTCTTTTTTAAGTTCTGGATGTAGAACACGTCTAGTGCATTTTCCGCATTGAACCTGAACCTGTCCATGAAATCGGAAGCCATACTTACCCAATTTTACCACTTCCTAGGGTCTTGGTTGATGTACCAAGACAAAGCATCTCCTTTCAGACTTCTCATAAAGAGTTTCATGCGAATCTTTTCATCTCTTCCTACTCCGACCAACTTGTCGCAGTACGTCCTCAAATGGACTCTGGGATCCTTTGTGCCATCAAACATCTCGAACTTAGGAGGTTTGTACCCCTCAGGAAGTTCGACATCTGGCTGAATGCAAAGGTCCTCGTAATTCAGTCCCTCAATCCCCTTGCTTCCTTCAATACCCTGAACTCTACTATCCAGCTTCTTGAGTTCCGCAGTTAGATTCTTGATAATAGAGTCTTTGTCATCAGACTCAGGTATGCTTGAAATAGGTTGAGTATAGTGTGGTATGGTTTCCACATAGATGGGGGTGTTGTGGAGATGATCATTTGTGGAGTTTAGTGGTTCAGGGATGAGCAGTGAGGTGTTGTCCGAAGTGTGGCATGTGTTGCTGTGGTGATGGGGAGCAGGTTGGTTTTGTGGTTTGGGGATGCTTTGTGGAGGTATGGGGTTTTGAGTGTTGGCGAAGTTGACATTTGGGGTAGTGAGGGAAAATGACAAATTCGCCAAGTTCCGAACTGGGTCCAGTTCTTCTTGAAACTTCAATAACTTCTGTTCGAGCTGGGAGGCACTTTCCTTGGAGACCTGAATACCCTGAGGAACCTCTACCCTTTCAACTGAGTTCTCCTTTCTGTTATTGCTCAAATATTCTATCTTTCCCTTGTTCTTATTTTGGATAAGACTCGGAGGAGGAGGAGGTGGAGGGACCTTAGATCTTGTGGAGTATGATGATGATGCCAGAGTTCACGAACTAACCTTTGGGGAAGGGAATAAACAAAAAGTAAAAACAAAAAGGTAGCAAGTTAGTGTGGATTAGGAGAAGAAAACGTTGCAATATTTAAACACATAGTGTATAAATTGTGTCCTAATTTGGGAGCCTCGTTGTGCCCGACGTAGGCCTAGCAACAAGTTAATTTGGAGAACTTATAATGCTAAATGCCTCATTTTATTGATAAAAATAAGACGAGTCCAAAACGACACTAAAATAGCAGAAAAATAAAATGTCACTAATGGCCGTTGGCCTTATTACATTTTTAAAGAAAAAGAAAAGACTGCTAACTACTTGATCCCAGAAGGACCTTCCCCAGACTCGACATCTTTAGCTCCATCGAACAGTTTTACTAACTTACGCAGTCCCCGCAACAAATAGGCTCTAGCCTAGTGTCTTCCTTCACTTCCCTCAGCATTCTGGCAGTTTTCAATCCTCTGGATGAACTTTCTTTCCAATTCCTCTAAACCCCGCTCCAAATACCCTAGTCGCTTGTTGGCGCTGAGAGCCATATCTTTCCATTCTCCAATCAACTTTTGATGGGCTTCTTGAATCTCCCGGTGCTTACTTTCGTATTCCCGTATCCTCTTGCGCAATTGGTAGTACTTGACCTGTGCTTCAGCCTTTTCATCAATGATCCTGTGACCTCGAACAAACCCATGTTGGCCCAGACCATTGTGATTATCCTCCAACCATCCTGAATAGTATGGGGTGCAGCTAGTATGGTATCTGTCTGGCTTGATAGTATCTATTCCCATGATAATCTTGCAATGCCACATATGCTGAGCTTGGCACTTATAAGGACTGTCATCAGCTTGGAAATCAGTCTGGAAGTGACTCATCTTGTCGACCCTTGGTATAACCTGCTTCCTACCAGCCTGTCTCATGACCCGGAGGGGTACATAAGGGTAAGTTCCTCTTAAGTCGATTAGTATCAGAAACAGCGCGTACCTAGATCGGGCGATGAACTCGTCAGTAGGGAACCATTCGAACATCAATTGTATTTGATCCTCAGTCAGATTTTCAAACAGCTCCACCCATCCTTTGGCATCTTTTGGCTGAGCAAACATGTCGGGCATGTAGTTCATTCGCCTTGGTTGATGGAAGGATATATGATCGTCCCAGTCTCTCCGCTGAATCTCTTGCCGGTATTCACCCCTTTGGAGATGCTCCATGAGTCAGAGCTGGAGTAGCAAGTTGCAGCCTTCGAAGTGTGGGGCTCCTTGTTGACACTTTTCCAAGGCTCGATACATTTCTGCAAAGATCATGGGAACTATACTAAAGGGTTGCCCACCAATCCCCTCCATTAAAGTTTTAGTGACCATAGCTAGCCTGGTGTGAATCCTTGCTTTTTCCATAGGAAACACTATCATCCCCAAGAAGCAGAACATAAAGCCAAAGACCCTTCTGTGGATATTCCCTAATGAGGTGAGGGAGAATTCATCTAGGTAAGTGTGGTAGGACTTACTATGGCCGTACCTTTTGTACAGATAGTCAAAAGGAATGTAGGAGTCCTTCAAACAGGTCAAGTCCGTGTTTTTCTTTAGTCCCATCATTTTGAGAAAACCCCTACCCTTGCAATTTTCCGACATAAGCAAACCCGTAGTTTCCCACGGAATACCAGCTAGTCCTCCTATTTCCTCGAGCAGAGGTGTCATCTCAATCTCCCCGAAGCGAAACACAGACCTATCACAGTCCCAGAACAGAGTAGCAACTTCTATGATTTTGTTGTTGGGTTGGACCTCCAGGAGAGAAGGCAAATTTCCTAGGTACTTCCGGACAAGGGCCTGATCACTAGAGTGAAGATCCTCCCACCAGCTTAGCAACCTTTGGTAGATGTTGGTGACCATGCCAAATCTGGGGACTTCGTGCCTCATTTCTGCCAAACAAAGTGTTAGACCCTTACCCCGTCGGACTTGACTATTTAAACTAATAATTAGCATAAGCAACATTTAGTTCTCCAAATAAATTCATAGAATATGGTAACGTCCGTTTGGGTTCCCAGGGAACCCAGTGGACTTTGGACAAGGCTATCTTAAAGAGTCATTATGTGGACAACATAACTGACTCGGCTAGGTTTTGACAGTGATGCATGCACAATTGAACAGAGTAAGGTTTCTATAAGGTATTAGACTGGTACCCTTGAGCGGACAACTCAAGAGGGAAAGGCACAGAACCGTCGACTACACCGTTGATCGACTGGTTTTACCGCAAATACGCCTCTGCCAAATTTAGGGGGTAATGATATCGGAAGGGCGCAACCACTCATTATAAACATTTCTATGGTATTTTGTTTGGCACGAGTGGATTATGATGTTGAATATGCAGTTACAAGAATGAAACAAGTTGTCATATATTTGCATGTTCATAAAGTAATGATTACAATAATTGCTCATAATTACAACTGTATTAAAGGAAAGCAGTAAAGGAAAGCATTAAAGAAAAGAAACAAAGGAGCCAAATCAGTTTCGTAATAGAAGAGAAATAAAGACATTTAATAAAGGCAATAAAGAAGCAGTAAAGTCACAAATAACATGAAATGGTAAAAGCCTAAAGAAAGTCCCCAGCAGAGTCGCCACGCTGTCGCGCCCCCTTTTTCTCACGAAATCGGGCTTGTGACATTTGGGAGGACAACTCGTTCCCTTTTGGGAATTGGGTTTTTGGAACTTGAAGAGTCGCCACCTAATGATTAAGTGCATTAGGACACTAAGAAGAGTTTGAGTTTGAAGGACCAGAGTTCGGGTAAGGGCTAGAAATTTTCTCGAGGGGAAGGTGTTAAGCACCCCTCAAGATCCACTAGTGTAGTTCCCAGCCATATTATAATTGTGACTTCACATAATCAAACATGCAATTAATGGCTCAAATAGAGGGGCTTGCATGGCAAACAAATTGAAAACTTTTGAGAAACAACAAAGAGGGCAGAAATTTATGAAAGATTTAAGCAATTCTAAATAAAGCATATAAGGACATGTAAAGGGGAGGGGGGGTCCTAGGTTTATGATTAATATGGATCACATCAATGCAATACCCGACAATCGCTCCCCAGGAGAGGGGTTGCACGTGGTATTAGCGCACCGGTCATCATATCCATATCTACCCTTTCTCATCCCGTTATGGTATTAGGCGCAAAATAGTATCGTTACTTATTGCATGCTAGTACCCGCCCCAATCCTATCAGTCCCGGAGGCATTTGGGACTACTAGTCCTAAAGGGAAGGGAGATCTGGTTTTCAGAGTTTTAAAAGGACAAAATTCTAGGGCAACAATCAAAACATATAAGGCAGATATGGGGATAACATATAATAGTTTAAAGGGCTCAAACATGCCTCCTCATTTAAAGACAGATTGTTTAGCATGTCTTGCATGTACTGGTTATGGTCTGAAATCAAATTAAAGCGTGGGATAGGCTGATTCATCACATATTTCTTAGATGAGGAGTCCGAATTAACCTTCCCTGGTTGTAATCTATCAAAAACTGATGTAGTTAATTAATTACCTAATGGTTTGCCTAAGTGAGACCTATAGGCATGATATCTAACAGTGCTTGCTCTAATTTTAAAGTAAACTTACTGATTATAGAAAAAACGAAAGTTCCGCAGATTTTAGACAACATTGCTACTGATTTTAAACTTGCAGATGACATAAGCGAATCAGATTCAAAGGTTACTCTTATAGGCATGATTTCTAGGTGTTGTTGGTTTTAAAACGATTATGAAAGTGCACGCATCCTATATACATGGTATCTAGAATGCAATTGATTATTACGCAACCTATAACTGTTTGCCTAATGATAGAGGTAAAATGCAGAATCCTATAAACAGGTTTTCTATATGATATGCGGAAGTGAAGAAAACCTATAGACATGATCTCTATATATGCAGAAGTGCGGAAACCCTATAGGCATAATTTATATATGAAATGCATAAGTGCAGAATCCTATACTCAGGATTTCTATATGTAATATAGAAGTGCAGAATCCTATAGTCAGGATCTCTATATGAAACGCAGAAGTAAAACAGGCAGTGATTGCAGGAATAAATACCTAAGATCATGATGTCTACCCGTATGCATACATAAGTAACCCTCCCCTTTTCACTAGAACCCCATAAGTTATTACAACATAGTATAGACCAAAATGAATTAAGAAAGGGTGAAATTACATCAGAAATTAAGCTACAACCAAGGAGCCTAATTCAGACTCAAAGTCCAACAATATGAGGTGAACCAACTTCCAGGAACAGATTTCCAAAGCTTTCTCTTATTTAAGATGTGTCAAAGTTCCCTAAAAGCCTCGAGTGGACTCCGGGCAGTGCTTACAACCGAAATATATTGCAGAATTAAGATAGTGCAGTATGGAAATGCCAGCCCTCAGATGTCCAAGTTCAGAGGGAACTCAAGGTCCCAAAGCAAGGCTCATAAGAAGGGGCAGAATTTAGAATCTAAGAGAGAGTGTAAGTGCACAAAGGGGGAAAATCAGGGAAAGCCATTGCAGGCTGGTGGTCATGCCCAGCAATCAAGAGTGCTGGCACACCCCTGACTAGCCTATTAGCCACATTTTGAGAGTTGGGATCCCTTGAGGATCAGGTTCAGACCTAAGCAGCAATTCAGATGCTGTCAGACCATGAACCTTAACTCAAACACATAGGAGGGAGTGAGGGTATAGGGAGTTCATAACAAATAGCAGATGCAAAGAGAGAGTAGCATATTCAATATAGAACATGAACAGAAAAGTAGACAAGAGCGTAGCAACTGTAAAATAAACACATAGGGATGGTATTGAAATCAAAATTAAGGCATACCAGTTTCAGGAAAACAAATAAGTGAAAGTTAAAGTCTTGTAAACCAAATTGCAAGCAAACAGTACAAAAGATCTCAGAAGAGAGTAGAGTATTGAAAGAGTATTGAAATTGAAAGGTGTGTGTGCAAAGTGTTGAATTCGAAGTATTGAACTGAAGGTTCCAGGTTGTCTAAGTACAGAAGGGTCCTTCCCCTTTTATAGTGCAGAAAACAAGTAAGAAAAGGTAAGGGAATAGTTTGTAATCAATCACACAGAATCTCCCTTTAGTTAAGAGATTATGATTTCAACGGGCAGAAGACAATTAAGGAAAGAATTGGATTAAATTTTTTTCCAAAGTAGTACAAGAAGGGCAAATACATAGAAACTATTTAAGGAAAGAGTTTGATATCAACATGGTTTGTGCAAATAAGGAAAGGCAATCAATCAACAACTAGTAAAATCAGAAATTGAGTTTTGGTATGAATGAATCCAACTAGAAAAGGTGAAAAAGGTTTAAATAAAGAAAATCAGTAACAATCAATCGAATCTTATTAAAAAAGGAATTCTGAATCAATCACAAATTGGAAAACCTTTTTTGAAGGAAGAATTCTTCATATATAAAGCATACAGACATGTCAAACAGGAAGGAACTGTCATGCTAATTAGAAAGATCTAGTGTAGAAAAGTTCAAAGTCATAAAACAAGAAATTCAAGTTCAGTACATAGACTCGAAACGAGTCTGAGAAAGCCTAGAGTTACAAAGTAGAACCCTAGTCCGAACACCAGATCAGAACTCGCCAAAAACCCCAAATCCTATGGTTTCCAACTCGAGTAAGATACAAAGAGGAGGAGGCAAGTAATTGAAACATGCTCAAGAATCTCTTTCAGAGACTTATGAGAAAAACAAGCAGATTCAATAATAAGTTCGAGGCAAACATAGCGAAGAAACTGATTTGAAGCATAAAGACATATTTTAAGAAAAGCTCAGAACTTAAACCGGTTCAGAAGAGAAAACAGGTAACATAGCACATAAGAGAACAGTAGATGAAACATGTTTAGAAAGAACTCGAACAAATTCCAGAAGAAGACAAATAAGAACTAAGAGCTTAGTGGAAAATACAGTAAAGGGACATAGGGTTAAACAAACACATAAGAAAAACGTGTGAAAGCATGACATAGAAACCAGTAGAAGAAAAATAGAGCATAGTTGAAGAATATGCATAATAAAGCAAACATAATAACACAGGGGAGGATCATGCGAGGCATAAAAAGAAAACATAAGAACATAACATAGGCAGATACACACAAAGAAATGAATAAGAAGAGTCAGAAAACATTTTGAAACTTTTTCAGAAGCCTAAATCGAATAGAAACAAATTTTGAAAGAGAAGATTGAGGAAAACGTTTTAAAACTACAGTAGAACACAAATATAACATGGATCTAAGAAAACACACAGAGGGAAACCTCGAATAGCTAGGGCTTCAGAGAAACCTTAGAAATGAGAAAGGCTTGGAAGAAGGTCCGATCTTGAGTTGGATGAGGTCAGAAAAGGCTTCTAGTACTTGAATATACCGGAGCATGGCCGGAGAAGCCATAGAACTGTAGATCCGAGAGGATCTAAAAGAGAACTATATGAGAGGATCTGAAGGAGAACCATCGAGTCGGGCTTCAAATCATCGAACAACTTAGGTTTGGTTGCGAGAGAGGGTGAGCACAGGCCATCCATGGCCTGAGAAGCCATGGATTCCGGTGAAGTAACAGTTGAAAAGGGTGGAAGTCGACTAGGGTTCCGAAGAACCTTCGAGAGAGTTTGAGAGACGAAGGGATTCAAAGGCAGCTAGTTAGGTGAAAGTGATTAGGGTTAGGGGTGTTTGGGAAATTAAAAAGGAAAGAGGGAATTATGGCCGTTGATCAAAATGATCAACGGCCTGGATCAAAAGGGAATCCAGGCGGGTTTTTTAATTGGGTCATGGGTCGGGTAAAAGTTGAAATTGGGCCGGTCCAGCTGGGGGTTAGGATTGGGTTAATTTGAGGGATAAAATTGAAATGTAAATAGGTTGTAATTGAAATGAAATGAGGCTAAATGTTAAATAGCCAGTTTTTCCCTTTTATTTTATAAAAAAATGGTAAAAATGATTTCAAAAGCAAATTAAAAGTAATGAGCCAATTAATAATGTATAAATATTAATTTAAAATATTGGAACAAATTTTACAATTAAAAATGCTATTAATCTTAGAATAGGCTATAATTGCAATTGTATGCAATTTAGTCTTTTAAATACCAAATAAATTTGTAAAAAATGTACAAAAATTATATTAACTATATTTTGGTATAAATATTGGAATAAAAGAAATCATTCAGTAAATTGATAATTTTGGAAATAATTATGGATTTTGTACTGCTAAAATAGACAATAAATTAATTTTTAAAAATCTTAAAAAATTAGGAAAACTGCTAGAATTCTTGGGCATGCTTATTTATGCATGTACATACTATTTTTAAAGTATTTTGTATATAAAAATACATAGAGAAAAATTGGGTATCAACATGAAGTATAAATAATATCAAGGAGAGTGTTCAACGAATATTCCAAACAAATTCTCAATCACTGTTTCACAAGCCAACAATGATTCAATGAACCCTCAAGGGCCATATAATTCAATTAATTCCACAAATCCCAAAATTTATCAACAACACAAGTATGCAATCTAGCATCTCAAAATATTGGCCATAACAATGTATTGGTGATTATGCGTATAGATGACCGAATTAGACGCATCAATGTATTCTCAAAATTCTATCAAATTTGATCAAGTTATATTAGGATAAGTCTCGATTCTAACATTTAATACTATATTCTCAATATCTAGAAGTCAAGTGAGGCATGAAGCAAGAAGGTCACGAAATTCTACAAATACAAATGTAACATAATCTACCCCCCAGTATGAATGCACATATATATACGCTCGTCACCTAATATATGTATCACTCCCTCATGTTGCAAACGATGACAAATAGGAGTGAAAATTCCCTCAACAAAGTTAGGCAAAACACTTACCTCGAACAAGCCAATAACAATACCAAGCAAGCCAAGCATTGTTCCAATAATGACATCACGCACGTAGTGACCTCCGAACGGCTCAAACTATCCAAAAGCAACTCAAATACATCAAATAAATCCCAAGGAAATAATTCCAAATGATAAAGACCGAATCCTAAATCAAATCCCAAATTCGGCCAAAAATCTCATCAGGGCCCACGCCTCGGAACCCAAGAAAACTCACAAAATCTGACAACTCATTCAATTACGATTCCAACCACACTAGTTTCACTCAATTCCGACTCGAAATCGATGTTCAAAACTCAAAAATTCATTTTATAAAACTTTATGCCAAAACCCTCAATTTTCTCTCAAAAATCATCAACCAAAAGCTAAAATCGAAGATAGATTCATGGAGTATAACCAAAACTGAGTAGAGAACACTTAACCCAATTCATATGGTGAAAATTTCCTCAAAAATTGTGCAATTGCGATCTCCCCAACTTAAAATATGTTAAATGAATAAAACCCTCGTTTTAACACTGTGCTACCTCGTTTCTTGTGCCAAATGGTCTCGAAACTCACCTTTGATGCCTCCAATGGCTTCCTTGTAAAATTCTAGTCAAGTTAGGCTCTTGAATCACTTTATTAGGAGAATGTTGGTTTCAATTTTTTAAAATAGTGCAGATTTTTAAATACGAAGTCAGTGACAATTTCGTAATTAATCTGAAAAATTTGGCAACCTAATTATTAGTAAAATGACCATAAACTCCTCATACGATGTCCAAATTTGACGATTCTTTTTGATATGGCTCCGTAATTACGATACGGATCCAATGCTTAAATAAAAATAGAAATTGGAGCTCATTCGTTTAATATAGTACCATTTATGCTTGAAGAAATAATGTCAAAACATTAAAAAAAATGAGCCTAACACAACCCAAACCTATCCGAAACTCACCCGAGCCCCTCGGGACAACATACAAATATACCAAAAAGTCCCATAATATAACACGGACTTACTTGAGGCCTCAAAACAGACATAATAGCATCGAAACGACGAAGCACACCTCAATCCAAAAATCAATGAACTTGAAACTTCAAACTTCCACAACCGATGTCGAAACCTATCAAATCACGTTCGATTGCCATTAAATTTTGCACACAAGTCACATTTGACATTACGGGCCTACTCTAACTTCCGAAATTGAAATCCGACGCCGATATCAAAAAGTCCACTCTCGGTCAAACTTTCCAAAATATCCAACTTTCGCCATTTCGAGCCAAATTCAACTACGGACCTCCAAATCACAATCCGGATGCGCTCAGAAGTCCAAAATCACTCAACAAAGCTGACAGAACTATCAAAATTCCAATCCGAGGTCAAATATTTAAAAAGTCAAACTCGATCAACTCTTTCAAATTTAAAGCTCCCTAGTTGAGAATCATTCTTCAAAGTCAGTCCCGAATAACCTAAAAACCAAAACCGACGATTCACTTAAGTCAAAATACATGATACAGAGCTACTCACTTCCGTAAACTACCAAGCGAAGTGCATATACTCAAAACGACCAGTCGGGTCGTTACAAGCTTTGAATTAATTGCAATTTTGTTCACCACATTATTTAATCGAAAGAGGAATACTTTGTATAATTATCTTTGCATTATTTTGTTAGTTTAATTCAATGATTCTTTTAAGTAATCGAAAGAGCTCTTTGAATTGTTGATTAATCAATTTAGGAGAAAATTCGAGAGACGTTAGACTAGTTTATTAACGTTTTCTTGCATATCTTCACAATGCTTTATATCAGTTCACCTTGTAGAGTTAAGAGTTAATCTAGAGAGGAGTCTTGGCGACACGATTAAACTAATCATCGAGTGAATTCGTGAGAATCGTTAGAAAATTAGAGTAAATTGAACTAGAATTGGATCCCGATTAGCTATCTTGCACCTATCCTGTCACGACCCTTATTTCTCCCATTGATTATTTTGGTGTTGCTCAACTCTTGTCTTTATGTGATAAATTGTTAATTTCTTTAGTTTTAATATTTAGTTTAGTTCATAATCATTCCAACCAAAGTGATAATCATCCTGAATAGTAATTAAGCCAGAAATTACTTGAACATTGTTTAAATCCAATCCATGTGTAGACGATAATTGTGCTATACTATCTTTGGCTAGCAAGCATCAATTTCGTATTATGTTTTGCACTTGTTGATGATATTAGATAGATTCTTTACTTGTCTCATGTCTTTAGTTGTCTTATTACCTTATTTGTTTTCTATTTCACTCTACTATGTTATATCGGATTGTCTTAAAGAATTATGCATCTTAGTTCCCTTTTACATTATGTTGTGAAATTCGCCATATTTGGTTGTTATTATATATATTGGATTGGGTTTCATGCTGCAATAGTATTATTATATATTGCATCACAGGATTATCATATATTGGATCGGGTTGCACACCGCAACAATATCATTATATTGGATCAGGGTACACGCTACAACGGTATTATTATATAATTGGATCGGGTTGCATGCCGCAACAATATTATTATATACTGGATCGAGTTGCACCCACAACAGTATGATTATATATTAGATCAGCTTATATGCCACAACTGTATTCGCTTTAATATTTGGGATTGGGTTGTGCGCCACAACAGAAAGAATGTTATGTAATTGTTCTTGATTGTTATGTAGCAATATCGTGTTGTGTTATGAGGTTGCGACGTGATGTTATTCTGGGAACCTCTGTTATCTACTTCTTTTATTTAGTTCATTGCGTAATTATTCGTTTCTCTATGTTGTTATTATTTTCTGCCTAAAACCCGTATAGGCTTACAGTGAGTGACTTGTCATAGCCTCAGAACTACCTCGTCAAGGTTAGGCTTGATACTTACTGAGTACATGGGGACGGTTGTAATCATACTATGCTTATGTACTTTTTGTGCAGATCCCGATGCTAGTCTCAGTGACGTTCAGAGGTGATAGCTCAGACTTTCTCAAGAGACTTGAGGTAGTGCTTCTTGGCATCCTCAGACCCTAGAGTCCCCTTCTTATCCTTTTTTTATTTATCTTATATGAGACAGTTTTATATTTCCTTTCGGACTTATATGTAGTATTCTAGTGGCTCATGTACTTGTGATACCAGATTCTAAGAATAGTGTTAGACAACAATGGTTATGGATTTATTATACATTTTGTGAGATTTCACTCTTCATTTCTTATTATTGTGTTTTTTAAAATTGTTAAGTTGCTTCTATCATTTAGCTAATGTTGGCTTGCCTATCAGGCGAATGTGAGGCATCATCACGGTCTCATGATTGGTATTTTAGGTCATAACAAGTTGGTATCGGAGCCCTAGGTTGCATAGGTCTCACGAGGCATGAGCAAGCTTGGTAGAGTCTTGAGGTTTGGTACGGAGATGTTTTTACTTATCTTCTAGAGGCCATAAGGCGTTAGGAAACTTCATTTTCTTCTTTCTCTATTGTGATTTTTTCTATCATGAAGTTTGAATCATTTTTCTCTTATTCTCTTGTAGATGGTGAGAACATATGTTTCGTTCACTGCTGATCAGGATCCAGAGCCCCAGGTTGCAGCCACTACTAGAGGTAGAGGCCGGGGGAAAGGGAAGAGGTAGTGGTAGAGGCAGAGCTCAGCCTAGAGCACGTGCAACGACACCCATAGTTGAGCCTTAGATAGCTCAGAATGATAAAGTTCCTGATCAGGTTGAGCCAGTAGGACCGGCGTAGGTTCCAGAGAGGTTCATTATTACCCCAATGCTTCAGGATTCCTTAGTCTGCATGGTTGATTTCATGTAGAGTACAACTCATACCAGTGTGTTTCTTGTGGCACCAGCCATTTCTCAGGCCAGGGGAGGAGCTTAGACTCCCACTACTCATACTCTAGAGTAGATGGCTCGTGGTTATCGGACCCTAGGAGTTCTACCAATCGGGACGGTTTGACCTATTGTTACTATATAGCTCGAGGATAGACTCGCGATGTTAGTTGATGAGCTAAAGAGGTTGGATAGGGTCACCAAATTATTTCCCCCTCACTTTAGTGTTATACCTTTAGAGGACCCCCAGGATTTCTTGGACCGTTTCCACGAGATTTTGTGCAATATGGGACTAGTGGAGTTCAATAGAGTTGACTTCATCATATTTCAAATGCTTGGTTCTACCAAGAGGTGGTAACAAGTGTATGAGCAGGGCAGGCCAGCGGGATCACCTCCTCTCATATGGGCTCAGTTTTCATAGTTACTCTTGGTGAAGTTAATTCCTTTAACTTAGAAAAAGAAGTTGCGCATCCAGTTCGAGCGCCTACAATTAGGTATCATGATTGTCACTCGGTATGATACTAGATTTGTGGATTGTCTCACCATGCAGCTATCTTTATCCCTACTGAGAGGGAGAAGGTTCCGAGTTTCATCCAGGGTCTTACATATGGCATTAGACTTCAGATGGCCAGAGAGGCCAAATTGAGATTTCTTTTATTGGGATAATAGAGATCACCAGGAGGATTAAGCGTATTATAGGCCAGGCGAGAAAGACAACTTCTGATAAGAAGCCCCATCATTTTGGAGGATTTGATGGTGCCTCGTTTAGAGGTAGGGGTTCCTTTGTTAGAGGCCATCCTATCATGCAGTCATAGTGCTTATGGACCTCGATCTAGGCAACTAGCATTCAGTGCACCTCTAGCTCCTATTAGTGCACTATCGATTTAGAGATATTATAGTGGTTATTCGGGTCATCAAAGTCAGTCTCAGATTCAGAAGCCACATTAGTCAAAATGATGCTTTGAGTGCGGAGATGCGGGTCATATTATGAAGTATATTCCCATGATGTAGGGCAGCATGTCATAGCAGGGTACTCGTGCCATGATTCCATCATCGGTTTCTTCACCACCCGCTCAGCCAGCTAGAGGCGGGGTCAGGTAGCCTGTGGCATAGGCTTGTTAGTTAGAGGTAGAGGCCAATCTGTAAGAGGTTGTCCTAGAGGTAGAGGACACATTGGTGGGTCTCATCTTCGTAATTATGCATTTTCGGGTCGTTCGATGCAGATATAATATGTATTATCTCAGTCCATCATAGAGATGCTTCCAGTTTGATCAGGGTTCTATATATTCTTATGTGTCTTCATATTTTTCTTCGCACTTGAGTATGCCTTATGATTCTCTTGATGCTCATGTTTCTGTATCTACATCGGTTGGAGATTTTATAGTAGTTGATTGGTTGTACCAGCCTTGTGTTGTCACTATTAATGATTTTGATACTATAGTTGATCTTTTCTAGTTGAATATGGTGGACCTTGAGGTCATTCTTGATATGGATTGGTTGTCCCCGTATAATACTATCTTGGATTGTCATACCAAGTTAGTGACACTAGTCATGCCTGGGTTGCCTAAGTTAGAGTGCAGAGGGACCCTCGGTCACTCCACTAGCAAAGTGGTTTCATATTTGAAGGCTCGACTTATTGTTGATAAGGGGTGTCTAGCGTATTTGACTTAAATCTGGGATTCTAGTGCGAAGGCTCCTCCTTTGGATTCGATCTATGAATGGATTTTCAGAGGTCTTTCCTATAGATTTGTCAGTTATGCCACTTGATAGGGATATTGACTTTTGCATTGGTTTGGTTTCGGGCACTCAGCCTATTACTATTCTATTGTACCGTATATCTCCAGCCGAGTTGAAGGAATTGAAAGATCAATTGCAGGATTTGCTTGACCAAGGGTTTATTAGACCGAGTTTATCACCTTGGGACGTGCCAGTATTGTTCGTTAATAAAAAAAGATGGATCGATGACGATGTGCATAGATTATCGGCATTTGAACAAAGTTACCATAAAAAACAAGTATCAGTTGGCTATGATTGATGATTTATTTGACCAGCTTCAGGGTGCCAAGGTATTTTCCAAGATTGATTTGATATCTACCAACTATCCGGTGAAGATTAGAGCATCGGATGTCCCTAAGACAGCTTTAGGGCCCGGTATGGTTATTACGAGTTCTTAGTGATGTTATTTGGCTTGACTAACGCTCTATTAGCCTTTATGGATTTGATAAACAAAGTGTTCAAGCCTTATTTGGATTCCTTTGTGATTGTCTTCATTAATGATATTCTGGTTTACTCTCGTAGTAGAGAGGAGCATGAGCAGTTGCCTTTTTGGGTCATATTGTGTCTTCTAATGGTGTCAAGATGGATCCTAAGAAGATTGGGGCTGTTCAAAACTACCTAGACCTACTTTAGCTATAGAGATTTGAAGCTTCTTGGGTTTGGCAGGCTATTATCATTGTTTCGTGGAGGGTTGTTTATCTATCTCATTCCCATTGACCAAGTTGACTCAGAAGAGCGCTCTTTTCAGATGGTTTGATATGTGAGATGAGAGTTTTCAGATGCTCAAGACCACCTTAACTACAACTTCAGTGTTGGTTTTGCCCACAAGTTCGGGGTCTTACATTGTGTATTATGATGCATCATGTATTGGGCTTGGTGCTGTGTTGATATAGGATGGTAAGGTGATTGCTTACATGTCTAAAGGTCCATTAGAAGAACTATCCTATGCATTATTTGGAGCTAGCATTAATTATTCACACGCTCAAGATTTGGAGGCACTATCTTTACGGTGTGCCATATGAGATCTACACCCATTATCAGAGTCTCCACCATCTATTCAAGCAAAAAGATCTTAACTTGAGACATCAGAGATGGTTAGAGTTATTAAAAGACTATGATATCAATATTTTATATTATTTAGGGAAGGCAAATATAGTGACTAATGCCTTGAGTAGGAAGGCGGAGAGCATGGGTAGCTTGGCATTTATATTGGCGGTGGAGAGGCCATTAGCCATGGATGTTCAGGCTTTTGTGAACTAGTTCATGAGGTTGGAAATTTCAAAGCCTAGTAGGGTTCTCGCTAGTGTTGTGGCACAGTCATCTTTGTTAGAGCGCATCAAGGCATGCCAGTTTGATGATACTCACTCATTGATGTTGAAAGATACGGAGTAGCGGGGCGATGCTAAGAAGGTCGTGATTCGGGATGATGGTGTTATGTGGCTCCAAGGCCAAATTTGTGTTCTGAATGTTGATAAGTTAAGAGAGTTGATCCTTGAGAAGGCTCATAATTCATGGTATTTCATTCATCCATGTGTCATGAAGATGTATCGTGACTTAAATCAACATTATTGGTGGCAAAAGATGAAGAAAGACATTGTTAGACATGTCTCTCAGTGTTTGATATGTCAACAGGTGAAGTATGAACATTAGAAACCTGGTGGGTTGACTTAGAAGTTGGTGATACCGGAGTAGAAGTGGGAGCGCATCACTATGGACTTTGTGGTAGGCTTGCCACAGACCTTGAGGAAGTGTGATGTTGTTTTGTTCATTGTGTATCGGTTGACTAAGTCCGCACATTTCATTCCCGTGATGACTTATTACTCTTCAGAGCAGTTGGCTCAACTTTACATCATGGAGATTATCTGCCTGTTGGTGTGCCCATTTCTATTATTTCAGATGGTGGCGTGCAGTTTGCTTCACACTTTTGGAGAGCCTTACAGCATGAGTTAGGCACGCGGGTTGATCTGAGTACCACATTTTACCCTCAGACAAATAAGCAATCCGAATGGACCTTTCAGATTTTAGAGGATATGTTTAGGGCATATGCTCTATTTATTTTAGGGGTAAGTGGGACTAGTTTCTACCTCTAGTGGAGTTTGCCTACAACAACAGTTATCAGTCGAGTATCCAAGTGGCTCCATACGAGGCCTTATATGGGAGGTGATGTCGTTCTCCGATTGGATGGTTTGAGCCTGGTGAGGCTAGATTATTGGGCATAGATTTTGTTCGTGATACTTTGGAGAAGGCTACAGTGATTTAAAAATGGCTTCGTACAACATAGTCTAGGCAAATGAGTTATGCCTATGAAGGGCGTGATGTATTTTGGGAAGAAGGCAAGTTGATCCCGAGGTTTATTAGATCATCTAAGTTCTTGGAGAGAGTTGGGGAGGTTGCTTATGGGCTTGTATTCCCTCCTAGCCTAGCAGGGGCACATTAGGTATTTTATGTTTTCATGTTTCGGAAGTGCCATGAAGATAGGTCACATGTTTTGGACTTCAGCACGATGCAGATTGATGAGAATTATACTTATGAGGAAGAGTTGGTGGATATTCTAGACCAGCAAGTTCAAAAGCTGAGATCTAAAGATATTCCTTATGTGAAAGTGTGTTGGAGAGGTCAGCCGATTCAGGAGGCTATTTGGGAGTTCGAGTCCGACATGAGGAGTAGATATCTGCATATTTTTACCAATCCAGGCACATTTCTATGTCCGTTTGAGGACAAATGCTTCTTTTAGAGGTGGAGATTATAATGACCTGATAGGTTATTTTGAGTATTAGCTCTCCATTTTATATTTCGAGAACTTCCATAGCTCTATTTGATGATTTATGACTTGTGTGCATGGTTCGTATAGATTTCCGGAAAGTTTAAATGTGAACTTCTAAATAAAATGTGATTTTTGACTTTAGAAATGGGTAGAGTTAATCACAGTCAAGATTTTTGGTAAATGATACCGGATCAGTGTTTTGACGATTGTGGTAGGTTCGTATGATGATTTTGCACTTGTACGCAGGTTTTGTTGGGGTCCCGAGTTTCAGCGCTTAATGTGGAAAGTTAGAAATTTGAGTTTGCACTTTGAAAATCTTGAGTTTTGATGAACGATTCTTGATTTAAATGTTACTTTGATGATTTTAGCTTGCGAGTGAATTTGTATGATATTATTACACTTGCGTGAATGTTTGAGTTGGATCCCGAGGGGCTCAGATGAGTTTCGGATAGGTTGCAGACTGTTTTGCAAAGTTGTTATGTTTGCTGGTGTTGTTGGTCTACAAATCTCTCGTTTGCGAGGTTCTGTTCGCAAATGTGAGCTTCACATTTATGAGACAATGCTTGCATTTGTGATGTTGAGCGAGGGCAGGAAAACTTCAGTTTTGCGAGTCTTGGTTGCCTTTGCTAATTTAGGGGGGGGGGGTTATCGCAATTACGATGGTTGTGTTGCATTTGCCACACTGGGCCATGGTTGGATAGCTTTGCTTATGCGAAGCTTCATTCGCTTTTGCGGAGGATTGGACCTTCACAAATGTGAATGTGCAGTCGCATTTGCAACATCTAAGAGGCTCAGGCACGTGCCGCATTTGTGAATGCAGTTGGACAAAATATTGGGATTTCGAGACTTCGCATATTTTACCCCGTTTTTAAACCTACACTCCATAGAGGCGATTTTTGGAGAGCAATTTATTCCCAACTTCATAGATTAGTAACTTAAACTTGTTTTCATTCAATTTCCATTACTTTTTCATGATTTCATTATCAAATCTAAGATTTCATAGGATAGAAATTGAGATTTTGGGTAGAATTCAAAGATTTTTAAAATTGAAATTTAGACCTCAAATTGAGGTGAGATTTCAAAATAAATCACATATTTGGACTCGGGTATAAATGGGTAATCGATATTTGATCTTAATCTCAGATTTCGACCACATGGGTCCAGGTTGACTCTTTTTTTTACTTTTTCCAATTATGTTAAAGATCGAACCTTTTTCATATGAGGATAGTTTCTAAAGCTTGTTTTGACTTGTTTGAACAATAATTGACTAGATTCGGGCAGTTTGGAGGCTTATTCTTAAAGGTCCTCGTTGAGTTGTTGATATTGTTTTGGAAAAAGGTAAGTATCATGGTTAACTTTGATTTGAGGGAATTATGACTTGATTGGTCTATTTCCTACGTGATCTATATATGCGAATGGCGTATATGCAAGGTGGCAAATGTATATACATCGTCATAGGTTTAAGCATGGGGAAGGGGTGTATTACTTTGTTTTACATCTTTAATTATACCATGTTTTCTTCTTAGTTCATGATATTATTTATTAGGTGTTTGTAATGACCCGACCGGTCGTTTTAAGAATTAACGCCCCGATCCCCTGTTAAATGCATTCCCCATGTTTGTTTCTGCGATTGTGAGTTGTCGGGAGGATTTATTTGGAGTTCGGAGAGTTTTGGGACACTTAGTCCCTAAATGAGAGTTTAAATTTTAGAATTTGGACCGTAATCGGAACAGTGTGAAGACGGCCTCAGAATGTAATTTGTTGGTTTCGTGAGATCTATTGGGTGATTTTGGGCTTAGAGGCATGTTCAGATTGTGTTTTGGAGGTCCGTAGCTTATTTAGGCTTGAAATGCCGAAAGTTGAATTTTTGAAGTTTCCAGTTCGATAGTGAGATTTTGATCTAAGGGTCAGAATGGAATTTTGGAACATGGAGTAGCTCCGTAGCGTTGAATGTGACGTGTGTGCAAAATTTCAGGTCGTTCGGACGAGGTTTGATAGACTTTTTGATTGAAAGCATAATTTGAGAGTTTTAGGAGTTCATAAGCTTGAATCCGTGGTTAATTCGATATTTTGATGTTATTTTAGGTGTTTTGAGGAATGGGATAAGTTTAGATAGTGGTATATGACTTGTTCGTGCTTTTGGTTGAGGCCCCAGGTGCCACGAGATGATTTCGGATGGTTAACGCGAGGTTTGAATTTGAGTTTGGCAGCTGATGTTTTATGGTTGCTGTCATAACCACATCTACGGTTGGCAGGCCGCAGGTGCAACTCCCGCAGATGCGGAAGCAAGTCGTAGAAGCGGCCAAGAGGTGAGTCAGGCGGAGCCGCAAAAGCAGACATCTAGACGCATCTGCGATGGTGCAGGTGCGAGAGAGTGACTGCTGTTGAGTGAAAATTGCGGGTGTGGCGGGTTAGACCGCATAAGGGGGAAATGACTGCAGGTGCGGAATCCCTGGGTCAGAAGGTATATATTTCACCCTTCGCAATTTCTGGCCATTTTTTCTTAATATTTCATTCGGGGTGAAGCTTTTTGGAGCCATTTCAAGGGAGATTATCAGAGGGGTTCATTGAGGTAAGGTCCTTGGTTCCTAAGATCATTATTGTGGTGATTTTTATCATTGTAAGAATGAAATTTGAAGGAAAATCAGTGGTAAATTAAGGGTTAGGGCTTGGTTAATTGGAGAGATTTGAGTGGTATTTCAAGGACCATTTGAGGTCCGATTTTGGTACTTTTGGTATGACTGAACTCGTCAGAGTGTGGGGATTTAGAATTTGTAGATTTTTCCCGATTTCGAGACGTGGGCCCGAGGGGAATTTTGGTCATTTTCCTAATTTTGCATATTAGCTTAGAATTAATTAGTGGAATTAGTTACTTGAAGTTATATTTACATTATGCAATTGATTTGAATTGATTTGGGCCATTTGGAGTCGAGTACTCGCGACAAGAGTGTGGTTTCAGGTTGATTATTTGAGTCGGTTTGAGGTAAGTGGCTTGCCTAACCTTGTGTGGTGGAACTCCTCTTAGGACTTGGTATTATTGATATTTGAAATGCCTTGTACGTGAGGTGACGAGTGCGTACTTATGCTAATTGTTGATAATCCGATTTTCATTAAGTAACTATAATCGTGTTTCCTTTCCTGTTTATACTACTTGTAATTTAAGCCTGTTGTTAGCTTAGGAAAGCATGTCTAATTGACTTAATTGCTTTACTTGCTCAAACTGCCTTATTTGGAATATGTGCTGCATGCTAGGCTAGAAATACTTGTTTTACCTTGGTATGGAATTTGAATTGAACTATGTAGTCTTCGTATTGTTGTTGTGTGTTTACTTTGGGACTACAGGACGGTATCCCGGGAGATCCCCCTGCATGTTTACTTTGGGAGTACCGATCTGTATTCCGAGAGATTTCCCTGCACTTTTATATTGGAACTACGGGACTGCACCTGGTAGATTCCCCCAGTACTGAGTACTTATATTTGGGACTACGGATCGGTATTCCGGGAGGTCCCTGCGCACTATAAGTTGGACTATAGGACGGCACCCGGGAGATCCAATGGATATTTATATTTGGAACTACAGGATGGTATCCTGGGAGATCCTCAGTTGTTATATATGTGTTGAGCTGTAATTCTTCAATGATTATTTATCTCTGTGGTAGATGTTGTTGTTCTTTCTCTCTTGTGTTACTTCTTACTATTGTACTTAATTATGTTGTCTTATTCTATACTGTTAAACCTTGTATTTCATTTAACCTCAGTAGGGCCCTAACTTTCCTCGTCACTACCAGATCGAGGTTAGGCTTGGCACTTACTAAGTACCGCTGTGGTGTACTCATGCCCTTTCTACGCATGTTTTTCATATGCAGATCCAGGTACTTCGACTCAGCCCTACTACCCTTGAGGCGAGGC
Organism: Nicotiana sylvestris; assembly: GCF_000393655.2. Taxonomy (NCBI): domain Eukaryota; kingdom Viridiplantae; phylum Streptophyta; class Magnoliopsida; order Solanales; family Solanaceae; genus Nicotiana; species Nicotiana sylvestris. The sequence continues at coordinate 93,343,721 of NC_091061.1, forward strand.
GATTCTCCAGAGAATTCAAGGTATATCTGCCGCGTTCGCAGACCGAGGAGTCCCTTTTCATTCTCCCTTATAATATCAGCCCTTCTATATTCACTTTTGTTTAGACATTCGGGAGTTAGACACTTGTAGTTATTCAATAGCTTGTGATTTCATGACATTCCGGGTTTTGGGAATTGTTTAGTTTCTGAGAGCTTGTATTGTTATATGCCAAGCGACATCTTAAACACTTCTATAATTGTTTATCTTCAGTTTTTATTAGTTTTCTGCATTTTGGTTCTCTTTCTGCAATTGTGAGGCTTACCTAGTCGTAGAGACTAGGTACCGTCACAACAGTTCATGGAGGCCGAACATGGATCGTGACAAGTTGGTATCAGATCTCTAGGTTCATAGGAGTCATGAATCACAAGCCGGTTTATTAGAGTCTCGTGAATCGTTATGGAGACGTCTATACTAATCTACGAGAGGCTATGTAACCGTTAGAAAAATCCCACTTCATTTGATTTCCCTATTGTGCGAGATTTTTGACATCACAATCCGAAACCTCTGTCTTCCATTCTCTCACAGATGGTGAGGACACGTGCTATCGGAGGTGACCAGACACCCGCGCCCCCTACGAGAGTCGTTAGAGGTCGGGGCCGGGGTAGAGGCTGAGGACGCGCACGCGGTGCAGCTAGAGCACACGTGCGAGCTGTTACAGATGAGCCACCAGCAGTTCCAGTTGGAGCCCAGGAGCCTGATAAGCCTACTACTACTACTACTCCAGTACATCAGGAGACCTTAACACAGTTCTTGAACATGTTTGGTACATTGGTTCAGGCAGGATTGATTAAGGTTGTACCAACTACTTCACAGATCGGGGAAGGGACCTAGACTTCCAATGCCCCCACTAAAGAGCAGCGAGTTCGCATTGGTCAGGTTCCAGGTATCATGGCGATACAGCCTATGGTCCCATTTCATCAGGTGGAAAAGGTCGCTTGCCGGGTAGAGGACAGGTGGGTCTGGGAGAGAAAGGAAAGACGAGGTCAGGAGAGAGAGTACAGGGAGGCAAGGAGACCTCGTAGACTGGAGAGATACACTGGTCCTTATTTTGGAGGCAGGGTACAACATGGTAGAGGTTTTGTGGGTCATCCAGTTCAGTTTGCATTTCGGGCTTCGCACAGTGTTTCAGGTGTTTAGGGGTCTTAGAGTACCCATACCACACAATTCCCACAACTATGTCGGCATCGAGGTTGTTTTGAGTGTGGCGACGCATGCCATGTGGTGAGAGACTGCCCTAGACTAGGGAGGGGTGCACCTCCACAGTCTTCTCAGCCACTACGTGCTCTAGAGAGTTTCCAAGTTATGATTTCAACTCCAATTGCTACCTCACTTGCTCATCCAGCTAGAGGTGGAGGTCGTGGAGGTAGAGGTCGCCCCAGAGGGGGAGGCCAGGCTAGATATTATGCCCTTCCTGCCCGTACTGGGGCTGTCGCCTCCAATTCTGTCATCACATGTATTGTCCTGGTTTTCCATAGAGATGCATCGATTTTATTCAATCCAGGCTCCACCTATTCTTATGTATCTTCTTATTTTTCCCTGCATTTGGGTGTATCTCGGGATTCTTTGAGTTCCCCTATTTATGTTTCTACTCCTATGGGAGATTTTTTGGTTGTAGACTGCGTTTATCAGTCGTGTGTGGTTTCTCTTAGTGGTTTTGAGAACAGAGCTGATTTATTATTGCTCAGCATGGTAGATTTTGATGTTATCTTGGGGATGGACTGGTTATCGCCCCATTATGCTATTCTTGATTGTCACGCCAAAACCGTGATGCTGGCTATGCCAGGTGTACCGCAGGTAGAGTGGAGGGGTACCTTAGATCATACTTATAGTAGAGTTATTTCATTCCTTAAGGCTCAACGTATGGTTGAGAAGGGGTGTGACGCGTATCTAGATTATGTGAGAGATATCAGTATTGATACCCCTATAGTTGATTCAGTCCCAGTAGTATGGGATTTTCCTGATGTGTTTCCAGCTGACCTTCCGGGCATGCCGCCCGATAGAGATATTAATTTTGGCATTGATCTGTTGCCGGGCACTTAGCCCATTTCTATTCCTCTGTATCGTATGGCCCCTCCTGAGTTGAAGGAGTTGAAGGATCAGTTACAGGAATTGCTTGATAAGGGCTTTATTCGGCCCAGTGTCACATTGGGGTGCTCTTGTCTTGTTTGTGAAAAAAAAAAAGGTTTCTATGCGTATGTGCATTGATTATCGCTAGTTGAACAAAGTTACAGTGAAGAACCGTTATCCTTTGCCTCGTATTAATGATCTGTTTGACCAGCTACAAGGTGAACGAGTGTTTTCTAAGATTGACTTGCATTGAGGTTACCATCAGTTGAAGATTCGGGAGCCATATATCTCGAAGACTGCTTTCAGAACTTGGTATGGTCATTACGAGTTCCTTGTTATGTCATTTGGGCTGACCAATTCCCTAGCAGCCTTTATGCATTTGATGCACAGTGTGTTCCGACCGTATCTTGACTCATTCGTCATTGTCTTTATTGATTATATTCTGGTATACTCCCGGAGTCGGGAAGATCATGAGTAGCACCTGAGGACAATGCTTCAAACTTTGAGGGAAAGTAAGTTATATGCGAAGTTTTCAAAATGTGAGTTTTGGTTGGATTTCGTGGCATTCTTAGGCCACGTGGTATCGAGTGTGGGTAATCAGGTGGATTCGAAAAAAGTGGAAGCATTGCAGAGTTGGCCCAAACCATCCTTAGCTATAGAGATCCACAGTTTTCTTGGCTTAGCGGGTTATTACCGTCGATTTGTTGAGGGGTTTTCATCTATTGCAGCCCCTATGTCCAGGCTGACCTAGAAGGGTGATCCGTTCTAGTGGACGGAAGAGTGTGAGGCGAGCTTTTAGAAGCTCAATATAGCTTTGACTACAGCCCCAGTTTTGATATTGCATACAGGTTCGGGGTCCTATACTATCTATTGTGATGCCTCGAGGATTGTCCTTGGAGAGATATTGATGCAGGACGGTAGGGTGATTGCCTACATATCTATACATTGAAGGTACATGAGAAGAATTATCCTGTCCATGATCTCGATTTAGCTTCTATTGTTCACACCTTGAAGATCTGGCATCATTATTTGTACGATGAGCCTTGTGAGATTTATACGGATCACCGGAGTTTGCAACATCTATTCAAGTAGAAGGACCTTAATTTGCATTAGAGAGGTGGTTAGAGCTGCAAAAGGACTATGATATCACTATTTTGTATCACCCAGGCAAGGCCAATGTGGTGGTTGATGATTTGAGTCGCCGGGCAGAGAATTTGGGGAGTTTAACTTATTTACCAGCAGCGGAGAGGCCCATGGCAATGAATGTACAGGCCTTAGCCAGCCAGTTTGTGAGATTGGATCTTTCGGAGCCTAGTCGGGTTCTAGCTTGCGTGATTTCTCGATCTTCCTTATTTGATCATATTAGAGAGCGTCAGTTTGATGACCATCATTTGCTTGTCCTCAAGAACAAGATTCTGCATGGCGATGCCAGAGATGTAACTGTTGGTGATGACGGGGTATTGATGATGCAGGGTCGGCTATGTGTACCCAATGTTGATGGGCTTCGGGAGTTGATTCTAGAGGAGGCCTATAGTTCGCGATATTCCATTCATCCGGGTGCTGCGAAGATGTTCTAGGATTTGAGGCAGCACTATTGGTGGAGGAGAATGAAGAAAGATATAGTTAGGTTTGTAGCTTAGTGTCTCAATTGTCAGTAGGTGAAGTATGAGCACCAGAGGCCGAGTGGGTTGCTTCAACAGATAGAGATTTTAGAGTGGAAGTGGGAGCGGATCACCATAGACTTTATAGTTGGACTCCCACGGACTTTGAGGAAGTTCGATGCCATTTGGGTGATTGTGGATCGACTGACCAAGTCGGCACACTTCATTCGTGTGTGTACTACCTATTCTTCGGAGCGTCTGGAGGAGATTTATATATGGGAGATTGTTCGTCTGCATGGTATTCCAGTTTCCATCATTTCAGATAGAGGTACTTAATTAACATCACAGTTCTAGAGGGCCGTACAGCATGAGTTGGGTACTCTGGTGGAGTTGAGTACAACATTTCACCCTCAAACGGACAGACAGTTTGAGCGCACTATTCATATTCTCGAGGATATGCTCCGTGCGTGTGTGATTGAGTTTGGAGGGTCTTGGGATCAGTTCTTTCTATTGGCGGAGTTTTCCTACAACAACAGCTATCAGTCCAGCATTCAGATGGCACCGTATGAGGCTTTATATGGTAGGTGGTGTAGATCCCCGGTGGGTTGGCTTGAGCCAGGTGAGGCTAGATTATGGGGCACAGACTTGGTTCAAGATGCTTTGGAGAAGGTTAAGGTTATTCAGGATAGACTCCGTACAACCCAGTCCAGATAGAAGAGTTACATAGACCGTAAGGTTAGTGATGTTTCCTATATGGTTGGAGAGTGGGTCCTGCTTCGAGTCTCGCCTATGAAGGGCGTTATGAGATTTTGGAAGAAAGGAAAATTGAGTCCGAGGTTTATTGGTCCTTTTGAGATATTGCGGTGTGTTGGGGAGGTTGCTTATGAGCTTGCCTTACCTCCCAGCTTGGCAGGAGTTCATCTGGTATTTCATGTTTCGATGCTCCGGAGGTATTATGGTGATCCGTCGCACGTGTTGGATTTCAGTTCAGTCTAGTTGGACAAGGATCTATCTTATGTTGAGGAGCTAGTGGCGATATTGGACAGGCAGGTTCGGAAGTTGAGGTCAAAGAACATTGCAATAGTGAAGGTTCAATGGCAGGTAAGTCGGTCGAGGAGGCGACCTGGGAGACCGAGAAGGATATGCGTAGACGCTACCCTTATTTTTTCACTATTTCAGGTATGTCTCTATGCTCGTTCGAGGACGAACGAATGTTTAAGTGTAGGAGGATGAAACGACCCGGCCGATCATTTTAAGAATTAATGCTCTGATCCCCTATTAACTGCATTCCCCGTGTTTGTTTCTGTTATTGTGAGTTGCCGGGAGGATTTATTTAGAGTTCGGAGAGTTTTGGGGCACTTAATCCCTAAATGAGAGTTTAAGTTTTAGAATTTGGACCATAGTCAGAACAGTGTGAAGATGGCCTTGGAATGGAATTCCGTTGGTTCTGTTAGCTCCGTTGGGTGATTTTTGGTTTAGAGGTGTGTTTGGATTGTGGTTTGGAGGTCCGTAACTTATTTAGGCTTGAAATGCCGAAAGTTGAATTTTTGAAGTTTCCGGTTCGATAGTGAGATTTTGATCTAAGGGTCGGAATAGAATTCCAGAAGTTGAAGTAGCTCTGTACTGTTGAATGTGATGTGTGTGCAAAATTTCAGGTCGTTCGGACGAGGTTTGATAGACTTTTTGATCGAAAGCGTAATTTGAGAGTTTTTGGAGTTCTTAAGCTTGAATCCGTGGTTAATTCGATATTTTAATGTTGTTTTAGGTGTTTTGAGGATTCGTATAAGTTTGGATAGTGGTATATGACTTATTCGTGCTTTTGTTGAGGCCCCGGGGGCCTCGAGATGATTTCGGATGGTTAACGAGAGGTTTGGAGTTGAGTTTGGCAGTTGAAGTTTTATGGATGCTGTCATAACTGCATCTGCGGTTGGGAGGCTGCAGGTGCGACTCCTGCAGATGCGGAAGCAAGCCGTAGAAGCGGCCATGAGGTGAGTCAGGCGGAGCCATAGAAGCGGACATCTGGACACATCTGCGATGACACAGGTGCGAGAGAGTGACCGCAGGTGCGGTCCCAGACCTTTAAGTGAAAACCGCAGGTGCGGTGGGTTAGACCGCAAAAGGAGGACCGCAAAAGCGGGAAATGACTGCAGGTGCGGAATCCCTGGGTCAGAAGGTATATATTTCACCCTTCGCGATTTCTGACCATTTTTTCTCAATATTTCATTCAGGGTGAAGCTTTTGTGAGCCATTTCAAGGGGAATTTTTAGAGGGATTCATTGAGGTAAGTTCCTTGGTTTATAAGCTCGTTATTGTGGTGATTTTTATCATTGTAAGCATGAAATTTGAAGGAAAATCAGTGGTAAATTGAAGGTTAGGGCTTGGTTAATTGGAGAGTTTTAAGTGGTGATTTGAAGGACCATTTGAGGTCCGATTTTGGTACTTTTAGTATGACCGAACTCATGAGAGTGTGGAGATTCCGATTTGTAAATTTTGCCCGATTCCGAAACGTGGGCCCGAGGGCATTTTGGTCATTTTTCTAATTTCACGTATTAGCTTAGAATTAATTAGCGGAATCAGTTACTTGAAGTTATATTTACATTATGTAATTGATTTGAAGAAATTTGGGGCATTTGGAGTCGAGTACTCGTGGCAAGAGTGTGGTTTCGGGTTGATTATTTGAGCCGGTTCGAGGTAAGTGGCTTGCCTAACCTTGTGTGGTGGAACTCCTCTTAGCATTTGGTATTATTGATATTTGAAATGCCTTGTACGTGAGGTGATGAGTGCGTACTTGTGCTAATTGTTGAAAATTCGGTTTTCGTTAAGTAACTATAATCGTGTTTCCTTTCATGTTTATACTACTTGTAATTTAAGCATGTTGTTAGCTTAGGAAAACATGTCTAATTGACTTAATTGACTTACTTGCTCAAACTACCTTGTTTGGATTATGTGCAGCATGCTAGGCTAGAAATACTCCTTTTACCTTGGTATGGAATTTGAATTGAATTGTGTAGTCTTCGTGTTGTTACTTTGTGTTTACTTTGGGACTACAGGACGGTATCCCGGGAGATCCCCCTGCATGTTTACTTTGGGACTACAGATCGATATTGTTACAACCCATATCGACACGCGTTAGTTCATGCCATATATTAGTTAACATAAATCCAAGAAGGAATTACCTTTGAGATGATAAGAAGTTAATCCTATTGGTCTTAAGTTATACAAGGGTGTATAAGGGTGATTAACAAGCATTAGAAGTTAAACGAATCAAGGATGTTGTAACTCGTATTTTCAGGTAAACCTAGAGGTTCTTAAGACACTCAAGAGGTCATGTATTAAGGTATTTGAATCATATAATATCCTTGTCATAAATCTTGAAGTCAAACGAGTTATGAAGCAAAAGTCGACAAACGTTGTCACAACTTAGGTTCATAATTTTACTTAAACATTAGGTCAAATGTTTCTAAGCTTTTCTCCTAATTTACAAGGAATTCCGGGGTGATCTACCCCCCAAATTAAAGATCTATGAGTCTAGTTTCCAATGCATTAAACCGTTTGTCAGTATGATCTCGGAGTATAGAGATATTCATATTTTTGCAAGCCTGCGTAGATTGGTAGATGACAAGTAGGTGCATCACCTACTTGCCAAAATGATAGGACAAAATTAAAAGACCTAAGTCGGCCAAGAGAGGACTTTTAAGGGTTTATGAACTCAGTTATTTCATCCATATTTCAGACCCTTAAAACCGAAGTTAACCCCTGCAACTCCTCCCCAAAAATCCCACACAAACCCTAATCGATTTTCCCTCTCTTTCAAGTTCTATTTGAAGGTAAAACCTAGAGTTTAAAGAACCAAGGGAAGGGCTGAGTTATCGAACAAGTAAGGTAAGTTACTGCCATCTTTCATACATTTTTATCTACTGTGAATTCATGGTAATTTGTTCTATACATGTAAGAACTCACGGGACGGTGATCGGAAGCTGTGAGTTCGAGTTATTCACTTGAAGCGGACTGTTCTGTGGATTGTTTTGTGTTGCTGTTGGGCTGCATGTTTTACTACAATTTTGTGGAGTTTTGGAGGTTGAAGGGTGTGGATAAACACTATATATATGTAGGGTTGTGAGCTGATAGTTATTCGTAACATTTCTGGGTCGTTTGACACAACTACGGTGGCCGTCGTATGTATGATATAATTAGGTTGTGCGTGGACTATTTTGGGAGGCTCAATATGTTGATTATTGATGTTGTTTGGACTGTTTGGTGATTGTTTTGAATGATGTGAAGTCATATATATAGGGTAGGTGCTGTCCGTTTTAACGTAAAATAGGTTGTAGTCGATACATAACAGTTATGACGCTTAAATGATAACGATAGTATCGTTTCTCTTATTGTAGACTAAGGAGTTGTGACAATTGCATAGCTTGAGATTGGGGCAGTATATACAAGGTATGTGAGGCTATCCCTTTCCTTCTTTTGCATGACTTTGATTGTACATAGTGTAATGAACGAGCTTCCAAAGATACTCTACTCTTAGAAGCTAGCAGTACTTATATTGCTTTCCCTCTTATGGAACGATTGATGTTAGTGTTGCTTCTCTTATTCTTATGTTATCAATGTTGTTGGTACTTCCTGATTCTTATAAGGTTCATAGTGAAGAGTTAGTCCTAATAGCGTGTACAAAGGATACCGACCTTACATCGCTTCGAAAGGTTTAAAATGTGATTCCATGAGTCCAACATGCATTATATATGTATCTATTTTACTCTACGGAGCCGCGGTATAGTCGGCCGGGTATGACACCTATTGTGCAACCACTAATCAGTTGGGTTTTACTGAGCTCCACATGGCCGTGTACGATTCTACCGAGCCTTATGATGGCCGGGTACGTTTTTTACCGAGCCTATTATGGCTGGGCACGATATGATAATGATGATGCCCACAGAGGCGTATGTTTTGAAAGTTTAAGTATACATACATATGTATCATGCATTTCATGTCAGTAGCCCTCAGATGTACTCAGATGTTCCAGGTTGTATATTCTTTATCCCTGCTTACATTACTGTTCGTATTTATGGTTCACTACCTTACATACTCTGTACTTTATTCATACTGACGTCCTTTTGTTTGTGGACACTGCATGTCGTGCTGCAGGCCCTGATAGACAGGCAGGTGCAGCTCCCCCACCACAGTAGGTTGTCCCGTTCAGCAGTAATTGGCGAGATGCCTTCTCCGGACTTGCTGTGGTCTTGGTATGCATTTTTGTTATAGACATTATGGGTATGTCAGGGCCCTATTCCGGCTATGTTGCAGCACTTATGTTCATTTAGAGGCTCATAGACATGTGTCGACTCATGTATAGTTTGGTATGCTTTGTCGGCTGGTTTTTGTTGTATAGTCTTTCATGGTAGCGTGGTAGCTCGTACCTTATATGTAGTTTCTTGATTGTCTGGTCATCCCCTGTTATGCATGTTCATGCCATCATATTTTATTGTTGGTTGTCCATGATCCATGTCTACCATTTATATTGATCTCGTCAACCCTAAAAGATAATTAAAAAAAGGTTAGATAAAATGTACGTTGGTGCTCGGCAAGTATGGTGGGGTGCTAGTCATGGCCCTCCAGTTTGGGTCGTGACAAACTTGGTATCAGAGCAAGTCTGTCCTAGGGAATGTCTATGAGCCGTGTCTAGTAGAGTCTTGATTATGGATGTGTAGCGTGCCACATTTATAATCAGGAGGCTACATGACATCTAGGGTTATTACCTTCTTCCTGAATCTAGATCGTGCGTAGAGTTGAGTCGTAAGTGTTCGCATCTAATATTCACCTTGTTTTCTTTCAGTGATGCCTTCGACTAGGAAGCATACAATTAGTAGACAGCTTGATACAGCTGCGGGAGACGGTACCAGTCAGATGCCCCAAGCCAGAGCAGGCCAAAGTGAGGCTCAGAGTGAGATGCCGTCTCATACCTCATCTACTCCGTCTCCTCCAAAGGATATTAGGAGGTACCCAGCACCTCCAGTTCCTCCGTCTGGCACTACAGACCAGGATATGCAGAGTGGTTTGCAGTTATTGACTAGCTTGGTAGATGCGCAGGTTCAGAGGCAGAATACAGGTGTTGCTGATAAACCAGTTAGTACGAGAGTTCATGCTTTTATTAATTTAGACCCTCCAGTGTTTACCGGATCAGACCCCAAGGAGGACCCGCAGACTTTCATTGACCAGGTTCATCGTACACTACGGATTATGCATGTTAGTGATATAGAGGCAGTAGAGTTGGCTTCTTATCGGCTACGGGATTTAGCGGTTCTCTGGTATGATAGTTGGGAGAGATCCAGGGGTTTGAACGCTCCTCCAGCTGTGTGGAAGGAAATTTCTGAGGCCTTTCTTCGTCACTACTTGCCAGTTGAGATACGACGAGCTAGAGCTGATAAGTTCTTGAACCTCAGACAAGGTAATATGCGCTGATTGATCCGGGATCTACATTATCATATGTTACACCCTTTGTGGCTAATAAGTTTGGCATTGAACCTGAATTGATAAGTAAACCCCTTGCGGTATCTACTCCGATAGGAGATTCTGTGATTGCTAGAAGGGTATATAGAGGTTGCACTATGATGATTTGTAGTCGTCAAACCTCGGCAAATTTATTTGAGTTAGAAATGGTTGATTTTGATGTGATAATGGGAATGGACTGGTTGGCCTCATGCTATGCAAATGTTGACTGTCGTACGAAGATGGTTAGGTTCCAATTTCCGGGTGAACCCATCATTGAATGGAAAGGGAACATTGCTACACCGAAAGGTAGGTTTATTTCCTATCTTAAGGCAAGGAAAATGATCTCAAAAGGTTACATTTATCATCTCGTTCGCGTTAGGGATGCGGAGGCGAAACCACCTACTTTACAATCAATCCCCGTGGCCAACGAATTCCCAGATGTTTTCCCAAATGAACTCCCAGGCCTTCCTCCTAAAAGGGAGATTGAGTTTAGCATTGATGTGTTGCCTGACACTCAACCGATCTCTATCCCTCCATACAGAATGGCCCCGACAGAGTTGTGAGAGTTGAAGGTGCAGTTGAAGGACTTGCTGGATAAGGGCTTCATTAGGCCTAGCACTTCACCTTGGGGTGCACCAGTCCTATTCGTGCGGAAGAAAGACGGGTCGTTACGAATGTGTATCGACTATCAACAGTTGAATAAGTTTACTATAAAGAACAAGTATCCACTTCCAAGAATTGATGACCTGTTTGACCAACTCCAGGGTGCCAAGTATTTCTCCAAGATTGATTTACATTCAGGGTATCATCAGGTGAGGGTTAAGGAGAAAGATATTCCAAAGACGTCCTTCCGGACAAGATATGGGCACTTTGAGTTCTTGGTGATGTCGTTCGGGCTAACAAATGCCCCAGCAGCTTTTATGGATCTCATGAATACTATATTCAGGCCCTATCTTGATGTGTTCGTGATTGTATTCATTGATGACATTCTAGTGTATTCTCGTTCGGAGGCGGAACATGCGGGCCACTTGCGGATAGTATTACAGACGCTTCAGGATCGTAAGTTATATGCTAAGCTCTCCAAATGTGAATTCTGGCTGAACTCAGTAGCATTCCTTGGCCATGTGATATCTGATGAGGGTATTAGTGTCGACACTCAGAAGATCGATGCAGTAAAGAATTGGCCGAGACCTACAACACCATCAGAAGTCCGCAGCTTCCTAGGGCTAGCAGGATATTATAGGCGGTTTGTAGAAGGATTTTCCTCTATATCATCACCATTGACTAAGTTAACACAAAAAGCTACCAAATTCCAGTGGTCTGACACTTGTGAACGTAGTTTTCAGGAGCTGAAGAATCGATTGACATCTGCACCAGTGCTCACTCTTCCTGAAGGAACAGAAGGTTATGTGGTATATTGTGATGCCTCAGGTATAGGTTTGGGGTGCGTATTGATGCAGCGTGGGAATGTGATTGCTTATGCATCAAGACAATTGAAGAAGCATGAAAAGAATTATCCAACCCATGATTTGGAATTGGCTGCAGTAATATATGCTTTGAAGATATGGCGGCACTACTTATACGGCGTCCATGTTGACATCTACACAGATCACAAGAGTTTACAATACATCTTCAAGCAGAAAGAGTTGAATTTGAGGCAGCGTAGGTGGCTTGAATTATTGAAAGACTACGACGTCGAGATATTGTATCATCCCGGTAAAGCCAATGTTGTGGCAGACGCTCTCAGCCGTAAATCAATGGGAAGCTTAGTACATATTGAGGCAGGTAGATGGGGGTTGACTAAAGAGCTTCATCAGCTAGCCAATATGAGAATCAGATTGTTAGACTCTGATGACGGAGGTGTTACTGTACAGAATACATCAGAATCATCTTTGGTAGCCGAGGTAAAAGCACGACAATATGAAGATCCTATCTTAGTACGATTAAGAGAGAGCATTCAGCAGTGTAAAAGTATGGCTTTTGAGATCGGAAGAGATGGGGCACTGAGATACCAGGGCCGATTATGTGTGCCTAATGTGGCAGGGTTGCGAGAGAAGATTATGAATGAGATTCATCAATCCCGATATTCCATCCATCCCGGCTCGACAAAGATGTATCATGATGTCAAGGAGCAGTATTGGTGGGATAACATGAAGAAGTCTATTGCAGAATTTGTAGCCCAGTGTCCCAATTGTCAACAAGTAAAGATAGAACATCAGAAACCCGGTGGATTGCTTCAGAATATAGAGATTCCGACCTGGAAATGGGAGGTGATTAATATGGACTTCATTATTGGATTACCTCGCTCTTATCATAAGTTTGACTCCATCTGGGTGATAATTGATCGACTTACAAAATGTGCCCATTTTCTGCCAGTTAAGACAACTTACACGGCTGAAGATTATGCGAAGTTGTATATCAAGGAGATTGTTAGGCTTCATGGTGTGCCGGTATCTATTATATCAGACCGAGGAGCTCAATTTATAGCTAACTTTTGGAGGTCTTTTCAGAAGGGTTTAGGCACACAAGTGAATCTCAGCACTGCATTTCATCCGCAGACTGGCGGACAGGCTGAACGTACCATTCAGACACTAGAAGATATGCTACGAGCATGTGTTCTAGATTTTAAGGGAAATTGGGATGACCATCTTCCACTCATAGAATTCGCCTACAATAATAGCTACCATTCCAGTATTAAAATGGCCCCATACGAGGCACTATACGGGAGAAGATGTAGATCACCAGTTGGATGGTTCGAAGTCGGTGAAACAGAATTATATGGGCCAGATTTGATTCACCAAGCTATTGAGAAGGTGAAAGTGATACAGGAGCGATTGAGGACGGCACAAAGCAGGCAAAAATCTTATTCTGATGTCCGACGTCGTGATCTAGAGTTTGAGGTTGGTGATTGGGTTTTCCTGAGGATCTCACCAATGAAGGGTATTATGCATTTTGGGAAGAAAGATAAGCTGAGTCCAAGGTATATCGGGTATAAAATTCTTCGACGGATTGGACAGGCTGCTTTTGAGTTAGAATTGCCATCCGAATTGGAATTTGTCCACCCGATATTCCATGTATCTATGTTGAGGAAATGTATTGGAGACCCTTCCCGAGTCGTCCCTATCAAAGATGTACATGTTACAGAGGACCTCTCATATGAAAAAGTGACAGTGGCTATATTAGATCGACAAGTCCGCAAGCTGAGAACAAAAGATGTAGCTTCCATCAAACTATTGTGGAGGAATAAGAATATGGAAGAAATGACATGGGAAGCAAAAAAGGAGATGAAGTCTAAATACACGTACCTATTCCAGAATGAAGAGATGATAAATTGGAAGGTGAAATGGCTCTATGAGGTAAGCAATAACTTGAAAATACTCTTCCTTAATACAACATGGTGATTTGCAGATAATGTAAATATACATAATGCTTTGTGTAGCCTTGTGAGGTCATAAGTTGGGCTTAACTGCTTGCAAGTTTTGGTAGTGACCATTTTATAGGTGAAAATTAATCGGAAATTTTCGTTGGAATCCACGATGATTCAGACTCCCCATAGACCCTTACATTCGAGGACGAATGTTCCTAAGGGGAAGGGTGTTACAACCCATATTAACATATGTTAGCTCATGCCATAAGGTAGTCAACGTAAACCCATGAAGAGATTATCTTTAAAGATAACAAGGATGCTGGTGGAACACATGATACATTGGAAGGTGAAATGGCTCTATGAGGTAAGCAGTAACCTGAGAATACTCTTCCTTAATACAAAATGGCGATATGCAGATAATGTACATGTCCATAATGCTTTGCATACTCTTGTAAGGCCATATATTGAGTTAACTGCTTGCAAGTTTGTCCTCTATTTATGGGAGAAACTTGGCTGGAATCCACGATGATTTAAACTCCCCATGAACCCTTACATTCGAGGACGAATGTTACTAAGGGGGGAAGGGTGTTATAACCCATATCCACATGCGTTAGTTAATACCATATATTAGTTAACATAAATTCAATAAGGAATTACCTTTGAGATGATAAGAAGTTAATCCTATTGGTCTTAAGTGATACAAGGGTGTATAAGGGTGATTAACAAGTATTAGAAGTTAAACGAATCAAGGATGTTGTAACTCGTATTTTAGGTAAACCTAGAGGTTCTTAATACACTCAAGAGGTCATGTATTAAGGTATTTGAATCATATAATACCCGTATCATAAGTCTTGAAGTCAAACGAGTTATGAAACAAAAGTCGACATACGTTGTTGCAACTTAGGTTCATAATTTTACTTAAATATTAGGTCACATTTTTCTAAGCTTTTCTCCTAATTTACAAAGAAATTACGGGGTGATCTACCCCCCAAATTAAATATCTATGAGTCTAGTTTCCAACACATTAAACCGTTTGTCAATACGATCTTGGACTATAGAGATATTCATATTTTCGCAAGCCTGCGCAGATTGGTAGATGACAAGTAGGTGCATCACCTACTTGCCAAAATGATAGGACAAAATTAAAAGTCCTAAGTCGGACAAGAGAGGACTTTTAAGGGGTTATGAAATCAGTTATTTCATCCATATTTCAGACCCTCAAAACCAAAGTTAACCCCTGCAACTCCTCTCTAAAAATCACACACAAACCCTAATCGATTTTCCCTCTCTTTCAAGTTCTATTTGAAGGTAAAACCTAGAGTTTGAAGAACCAAGGGAAGGGCTGAGTTATCCAACAAGTAAGGTAAGTTACTGCCATCTTTCATACATTTTTCTCTGCTGTGAATTCATGGTAATTCGTTCTATACATGTAAGAACTCACGGGACGGTGATCGGAAGCCGTGAGTTCGAGTTATTCACTTGTAGCGGACTGTTTTGTGGACTGTTTTGTGTTGCTATTGGGCTGCGTGTTTTACTACTGTTTTGTGGAGTTTTGGAGGTTGAAGGGTGTGTAGAAACACTATATATATGTAGGGTTGTGGGATGATAGTTATTCGTAACATTTCGGTGTTGTTTGACACGACTACGGTGGCCGTCGTATGTATGATCTAATTAGGTTGTGCGTGGACTCTTTTGGGAGGCTCAATATGTTGATTATTGATGTTGTTTGGGCTGTTTGGTAATTGTTTTGAATGGTGTGAAGTCATATATATAGGGGAGGTGCTGTCTGTTTCAACGTAAAATAGGTTGTGGTCGATACGTAATAGTTATGGCGCTTAAATGATAACGATAGTATCATTTCTCTTATTGTAGACTAAAGAGTTGTGACAATTGCATAGCTTGTGATTGGGGCAGTATATACAAGGTATGTGAGGCTATCCCTTTTCTTCTTTTGCACGACTCCGATTGTACATAATGTAATGAACGAGCTTCCAAAGATACTCTACTCTTAGAAGCTAGCAGTACTTACATTGCTTTCCCTCTTATGGAACGATTGATGTTAATGTTGCTTCTCTTATTCTTATGTTATCAATGTTGTTGGTACTTTCTAATTCTTATAAGGTTCATAGTGAAGAGTTAGTCCTAATAGCGTGTACAAAGGATACCGACCTTACGTCACTCCGAAAGGTTTAGAATGTGATTCCATGAGTCCAACATGAATTATATATATGTATCTATTTTACTCTACCGAACCGCGCTATAGTCGGCTGGGTACGGCACCTATTGTGCAACCACTGATCAGTTGGGTTTTACCGAGCTCCATGTGGCCGGGTACGATTCTACCGAGCCTTATGATGGCCGGGTACATTTTTTACCGAGCCTATTATGGCTGGGTACGATATGATGATGATGATGCCTACAGAGGCGTATGTTTTAAAAGTTTATGTATACATACATATGTATCATGCATTTCATGTCAGTAGCCCTCAGAGGTACTCAGATGTTCCAGGTTGTTGTTATTCTATCCCTGCTTACATTACTGTTCGTATTTATGGTTACCTGCATTACATAGTTAGTACTTTATTCGTACTGACGTCCTTTTGTTTATAGACACTGCATGTCGTGCTGCAGGCCCTGATAGACATGCAGGTGCAGCTCCCCCACCACAGTAGGTTGTCCAGTTTAGCAGTGATTGGCGAGATCCCTTCTCCGGACTTGTCGTGGTCTTGGTATGCATTTTTGTTATAGACATTATGGGTATGTAGGGGCCCTGTTCCAGCTATGTTGCAGCACTTATGTTCATTTAGAGGCTCATAGACAGGTGTCGACTCATGTATAGTTTAGTATGCCTTATCGGCTGGTTTTTGTTGTATAGTCTTTCATGGTAGCGTGGTAGCTCGTACCTTATATGTAGTTTCTTGATTATCTGGTCATACCCTGTTATGCATGTTCAGGCCATCATATTTTATTATTGGTTGTCCATGATCCATGTCTACCATTTATATTTATCTCATCAACCCTAAAAGATAATTAAAAAAGGTTAGATAAAATGTACGTTGGTGCTCAGCAAGTATGGTCGGGTGCTAGTCATGGCTCTGTAGTTTGGGTCATGACAGGTATTCCGGGAGATCCCCCTGCACTTTTATATTGGAACTATGGGACTGCACCTGGTAGATTCCCCCAGTACTGAGTATTTACATTTGAGACTATGGATTGGTATTCCGGGAGATCCCCACGCACTATGAGTTGGACTACAGGATGGAACCCGGGAGATCCACTGGATATTTATATTTGGGACTATAGGACGGTATCCTGGGAGATCTCCAGTTGTTATATCTATGTTGAGCTGTATTCCTCCTGTGATTATATGTCTCTATGGTAGCTGTTGTTGTTCTTTCTCTCATGTGTTACTTCTTACTATTGTACTTATTATGCTGTCTTATTCTATACTGTTATACCTTGTATTTCATTTAACCTCAGTAGGGCCCTGACTTTCCTCGTCACTACCCGACCGAGGTTAGGCATGGCACTTACTGAGTACCACTGTGGTGTACTCATGCCCTTTCTACGCATGTTTTTCATGTGCAGATCCAGATACTTCGACTCAAGCCTATTACCCTTGAGGCGATGCGATTCTCACAGAGATTTCGAGGTATATCTGCCGTGTCCGTAGACCAAGGAGTCCCTTTCCATTCTCTCTTATAGTATCAGCCCTTCTATATTC
Source organism: Nicotiana sylvestris (assembly GCF_000393655.2). Classification (NCBI taxonomy): domain Eukaryota; kingdom Viridiplantae; phylum Streptophyta; class Magnoliopsida; order Solanales; family Solanaceae; genus Nicotiana; species Nicotiana sylvestris. The sequence goes on from NC_091061.1 coordinate 93,361,011, forward strand.
ACTTTTGTTTAGACATTCTAGAGTTAAACACTTGTAGTTATTCAATAACTTTTGATTTCATGAGATTTCGGGTTTCGAGAATTGTTTAATTTCTGAGATCTTGTATTGTTATATGCCGAATGACATCTTAAACACTTCTATAATTGTTTATCTTCAGTTTTTATTAGTTTTTCGCATTTTGGTTCTCTTTTTGCAATTATTAGGTTTACCTAGTCGTAGAGACTAGGTGTCGTCACGACAGTTTATGGAGGGCGAACTTGGGTCGTGACAGTGCTCATACGTGATATATGCTTTACTTGATATATATATGTGTCGCTTCTTGTTACATGCCCTTAATTGTTACGTGTTCTAGCTTATTTCATATTTTTAGTTATTGTACGCCTTTATTTGCTACATGCTCTTACATGATATTAGATCAATGTTTTTACCTGTCTTATGTCTTTAGTTTTCTTATTTACTTTACTTGTTTTCTCTTTTACTCTACTATGTTATATCAGATTGTCTTAGGGATTGTGCATCTTAGTTCCCTTTTATGTTATGCTATGATATTTGTCGTATTTGGTTGTTATTATATATATTGGATTAGGTTGCACGTCGCAACTGTATTATTATATATTGGATCGGGTTGCATGCTGCACCAGTATTATTATATATTAGATCGGGTTGCACGCAACAATATCATTATATATTGGATTAGGTTGCATGCCGTAATAGTATTATTATATATTAGATTCGATTTCACACTGCAATAGTATTATTATATATTGGATCGAGTTGGATGCTGCAATAATATTATTTTATATTGGGTCGGGTTGCACGCCACAATAATATTATTATATATTGGATCACGCTCCACGCTGCAACAGTGTTACTATATATATTAGATCGGGTTGCATGCTGCAATGGTATTGATATTGATATTTGGAATTGGGTTGTGCGCCACAACGGGAAGGATGCTATGTAATTATTCTTGGTTGTTATGCACCAGTACCGTATTATCTTATGAGGTTGTGATGTGATGTCATTCTAGGGCCCTCTATTATTTACTTCTTTTATTTTGTTCCTTATGTAATTATTCGTTTATTTACACTGTTATTGTTTCAAAGCCTAATACTCGTACGTGTTTATAGTAAATGACTTGTCATAGCGTCGTCACTACCTTGTCGAGGTTAGGTGCGACACTTACTGAGTACATGGGATCAGTTGTACTCATACTACATATTGATACCTAATTTTGCCCTCATATTTTCTCAATATATATATATATATATATATATATATAAACATCAATTTCGTATCATTACTTACTTTACAAATCTATACAAGCATTTACTATAATTTTTCATAATATTTAGAGATTTTAAATTGATTTTCCTGCACTTAAATTACTTGAATAATTATTAATTACTCCTTCAAATTATTTTTGTGATGACTTAGTTACCTAAAATTATTATTTTCACCTATAATATATGTTTCAAATATTTTACTTCATTTCATTTAATTACATTAGCATTTTTATAGCTATTTGCATAAAGTTTTCAAAAAATAGCCTATATTCATATACAAATGCTCTTATTTATATTAGATTGTGATAAAATAGCATTTTATATTTTTATAATGCTAAATAATTAATTTAAATCAATTTAGTGCATAAAAATATTTTTTATTTACCTACTAATCACTTTTATATATTATTTTTGATAAATTATGTGTATTTAAATGGTTGACCCAAACTTTGAGTCAATTTTCGGACCAAAATCAGCGCAATAACCCCTAAGCCCACTCCAAATGACCCAATTCCCCAACCCAATCCGAAAATAAAATGACCCTAGCCTGATAAAATCCCAACCGTTGATCAAAATTGATCAATGGCTCATAATATTCCCCCCTTCCATCCTTATATCCCCTCACCCAAACCCTAATCCCCATTTCTTTTCACCAGCCACCCTCAAACACTCTCCACTCTCTTCTCTTTCATGAACCCTGGTCGATGTATCTCTCAACCTCTTGAAATTCATCTCTAAAATGGAATCAATAATTGATTCACTTACCTTATTGGTCTTCTTTCGCTGTTGGTTGTCCATTTGTGGTATTACTTAGGTGCTTGCCTAAGTTTGGCAAGTGAGATCTTCTAAGATCGAACTAAAGTGGTTTATATACACTCAATACCATGCTGTGTGAGTCTGATTCCAGTGAGATCTCTGTCGATTGTTGTTTTCCCTCTTGAACTAGGGTTTACCTTTTGATTTTGAGCATTATCTCCCTCTTGAACTAGGGTTTACTTTGTTTACTTGTTTATTCATTCAATTTTACTTCTACATAAACCCATCCCCATTCCCTTTTGAGAGAGACTTTAATTGCTATAATTTCACTAAAATTTGAAGCTTTGTTATGTTATTCCCTCATTCTCTTATTCTCTACTTTGTTTTGGCCGGTCGAAAGTCAAGACCACTGAGATTCTGTTAATCAACATTTTCTTGGTGAGAGCATTGCCTGGGGTCCTTTGAAGCTCTTGGGAACTTTGATGCATTAAGATTCTGGGTTCTTGTGGAATTTTGTTCTTTATTGTTGTCCGTTTAACTAGTAAGTCGCTTGAATTTTGCAATTTCATCCTTATGGGTCTCTAATTTGCATGTGTTCTCACTTATGAAATCCATGGATTAATGTGTTTCTTGGCTGCTTTTATGCACAACTCTGTTAGCTTTACGCTCATTCTAAGTCTCTTTAGCATTTAACTGCACCTAATGCTGCTAGCTCTGAGATTGTCTAGGTCTAAACTTTCATAAGCTCGCTTAACTAATGTATTGGTGCTTGAATGTTCGTAAATATGCTTATCTGCTTTGTCTTGAGTCTCTGTAATGAATGCCTCACATTTGTAATAACCGGAGTTAAAACTTTCATTATTAACTATGATTTATTTCTCTGCTATTGTGTCACTCAGCATGCTCACTTGATCCTATAGCCCTTTAGTGATTGCTTGAGATTTTAGAATGGTTATCTCAACTTGTTTTCCCTACCATGTTTGACTTATTTTGTTTCATGATATAATGAATCCTTGGTATAACTTGAACCTTCTTTAGCTAATTAGTCTACTGTGTCAATGCCTAAATGCCTACATTTGCTATTTGACATGAGTTTACTTTCCCACTCTATTTTGAATCTCTGTAATGATAGTCTTGCATATGTAATGTGTTCTAATCTGTATTAAGACCTTTTCTATTGACTAAGATCTTGCTTCTCTGCTAATATGTACCTCAGTATGTCTTTGGCTCCCTTGATTCCATGTTCCTTCAGTGATCACTTGGATTGTCACAATGTGTGTTCCCCATCATGTCTAAATGTTGTCTTGTTTCCTGATGAGGGTTAACATGTATGTATTATGGCACTAGGATGTATACTTAGCATAATTTTGACCTCTTAGGTTTGAACTTGTTTAGTATTGTGCATCTGTGCATGATAATCTTTGTCAATCCTCCAATCTTTCTTCCCCCCCTAACTCTTTCAATATGTGGTTGTCTATGTGTTATTTTACTAAGTGTTGAACCTGCTTGTAAGTCCCTGCTGAACCTGCTTTTATGTTTTGTGACCTATTTGATTAGTTGCTTTGTGTTCTTAACCTTGCTATGTCTACCTTAAGCTATAAGTGCCTCCCCTCAACTTCTGTCCCTCAACCACTGTCCATTCTCTCTCATTTGTTACCTATGTTATCTTGAACCTCTCATTCTTGGCCAGCTGAAAGCAAAGGCCACAAAGGCTCCTACTACTGACCTCCCTAGTGTGAGCACTGCTCGAGGTCCATTTGGGACCCTTGTGAACTCTGACACACTAGGATTTGGGTCTTTAGCCACTCCTTCTACTACTGAAACCTGAATTATCTCACTCAATCATTTTCTTCCTATTATCTACTAAATAAGTTAGTTGGTTGGTTTGAGTGATTTAATGCTTGGCAATATGGTTAATATGTGGTTCTGTGATTTGGCTTCAAGCTCTTCTATGGATTCTGGGTTGTGTTGATGAATATAGCTCCTTGTTAGAAATCTGGGTATGCTACATGAGAATTGTGGAAGGCCCACACAGTGCTGAGTATCTCTTTTGGGCCTGCTATGGGCCTACTGTCATTATTTATATATTAAGTTCATTATTGGGCCTAAAATAACAATTAGGGTGTTAGTAAAATGGGAAAGGGGTATACTTAATGTTTGCATGAAAAAGGATAGACAACATGCTTAAAGGGCTCAATGATTCACTTGTTATATATGCGATTCAATCTCTATGTGAACTGTAGAAATCAAGTCATTAAGAGAAGCACACACTCACACTACCCGTATGTTAACAAAACATGAATTCAAATGCTTCAATTATTCCTACTACTACGTGTTACTAGAGAACCTTCCTATAGGAAATAAATATCACTGAACTTTCTTTCAATTTGCACCACTGCAGCGCATCCAATAGAAATCATGCCTATATGACATAATTTTTATCATCATGTTCGCTTAGAAAACATGACTATAGGGCTAAACAATAAAATCGATTCTAAATGCTAATCGTTAGAGATTTTGTCTATAGGATACCACTATCCGCCTTAGTAATTGTTAATACTGCACCTCTCAACTTTGTTATTGCTCATTTATGCCACTGTAAAAAAACATGACTAATTCTGGGTTTCTCCCAAAAGATTTCACTGTCTTTACTGCATAAATCACTTAGACACAGCATCTGTAAGTTAAGTAACTAGAAATCTGTAACCTCAAATCAGCATATAACAATCGTGTAATCATTTTGAGATAAACATCGCCTAGCCTCTGAAACTGCTTGTATTCTTTAATGAATTGTCACATAGAAATCATGTCCATAGGGCTTAAACTTCTTAATTCTGAATTGCCTAACATGAAAACTTGTCTTGCATGCATTTGTTGCTTAAGTGTGGAGGCAAACATGAGCCCTTAACTGCCGATATTTGAAGTCCAATGTGTTTTTGTATGTCGCCTAGTTTTGATATTTCTGAGCAGCCTAAGCAAGTTCTAGAACCACCCAAATAGAGGTCCAATACCTACTGGACCATAGGTATGGGACGGGTAGTGCACGCATAGAGCACGACTTAGAATTGAATTAGCGCGATTTAAGTAAACAACTTTAACATAGTAATCGAGTAGCAAGAGATGATAGTCTGTGCCCGCTAAATAATATGAGTAACTCCCTACCCCAAGGGAGTTACGAAGTATTATTTATGTTGCACGGGGTGATCCTTTAGGCTAAAAAAACTTAGGACCCCCCTTTATATGTTGCTATTAGATCTAAATAATTTTATCCCTACATTCGTACTAAGATCTGTACTAATCATGTTGCAATAAAATTCTTTGACCTTTAAATTCGCTTTGTTTATTTGATCACTTAGCTTAATTTTAATCAACATAATCTTAAGTTCGTCAGGGACCCACAGTTGTGGACCTCGAAGAGTGCCTAACGCCTTCTCTTTGAGGTAATTTGAGCCCTTACCCGATCTTTGGTGGTGTTGACTAGTCAAATAGAGTTATCTGCATAATAGGTTCCCTAACGCACCTCAAAAATCATTAGGTGGCGACTCTTCTTCTTTCAGCACTCTATCTCCCATTCAAAAAGGAGTTGTCACAACGTCGAAGCCCGCTTTCGCGAGAAAATGGGGCGCGGCAGCATGACGACTTTGCTGGGGATTTACACTTACGCTCTTACCATAATGAACTTGACTTATGTAGATTATTTTTCTTTGTTATGACATGCACATCCCTTCCCTTCTCCACCTTTATTTGTTTTAATTTGCTATTACATGCACACTCCTTTCCCTATTCACCCTTATTCGTTTAAATTCGTTATAACATGCACATCCCTTCTCCATTCACCTTTATTTACTATGAATGCTCCTCATTGCCTTTCATTTTGTTTAATACTGCCATATCATGCCTATCCCATCCCTACTCCCTTACTCACTTTATTACATTCTCGCACATTTCCCCGAACTAACTTCTTTCTTTTGTATTCCTTTTCTATGTTTTTTCACATTTTACCTTAATATTGTATTTACTGCTTTCTACATATTGATCATGCAAATACTTGGCAACATGTTATTATCTCTGCATAAAGCATGTACCACATCATACTCCATTCGTACTAATTATCAACATAACAGTGCTTGTTGAGTGTTCGTGCTCTTCCAAAATCACCCTTTTTAAATCGAAAAGGCTTATTTACAGTAGACTAGTCGACCAGTGGTGCAGTCATGGTCCCGTGCCTTTCCCTCTCAAGTTGTCCACTTGAGAGTACTGATCTAGGCCATTCAAGAAACCTTACTCCAATATCAAATGTGCACGCATCATGTTAAACCTAGTACGGGTTAGAACATTGTTAATGCAATAGCCCGCTAAAATAAGCCTTGTCCAAAGTCCGATGGGATTTCCACAATCCTAATGGACACCATCATATTATGTGCATTACTTGGAGAAATATGCCAATATGTTGATCATTAGTGTGTAAATAGTCGAATCTGGAGGAGGAGAGGGCTAACCTTAGCAGAAAATGAAGCACGAAGTCCCCAGGTTCGGCATGGTACAAAGCATCCCACCTCTGCTACTTGATTGGTGGAAAAATCTCGCGCCTAGCGACAAGAATCATGTGAGAAGGGTCATTGGTAATTTGTCGTCCTTGTTAGACATCCGATCAAATAGACATTGATTGAGGCCGTTACTATGTTTTGGGATGAGATAAGGGCCATATTCCGCTTTGGTAACATAGAAATGACTCCTCTCCTAGAAGAAATAGGAGGCTTCGCTAAGCTTCCATAGGATAGTCCAGGTTTATTAGTGCCAGAGAATCGCACCCCTTGCAGTTTTCTGAAAATTCTAGGTTTCAAGAAAAAATGATGAATTGCTTTGTTTGAAGAAGTCATACATCCCATTTGAATTCCTTTATGAGCGTTACAGGCACAGTAAGTCATATCATCTTTGTCATGAGGAACTTGCCATTACTTCTTTAGGTTGGACGCACCGTCAGGTTTATGTGTTCATCGCCTGCTTCTTGGGGTTATTGATATTTCCAATGAAACGGGGAAGGATCCATACTCGCCTATCCATGGTCGACAAGATTCTAATGGAAGGCATTGAGGGACAAAACTATACTATTATCCCCATGATCTTAGCTGAAATGTATCGCGCTCTAGATCGGTGCAAACAGGGATTCAGGCACTTCGAAGGTTGTAATATGTTACTACAAGTCTAGTTGTTAGAACATTTCTAGAGGGGAGAATATCTCCAAGAGCTTCTGCGTCGACCATTAAATTACTATATAGCTTACCATCACTCAAAGAGAATGACATTTATCCTAAACAGGTTTGCAGAACCTGGAAATGCTGTGAGTTGGGTGTGTTTCTTCAGTAATCTACGGACGAGCAGGTACATTGGATGTTTGAATGATTTCCTAGCAGTGAGTTCATCATCAGGTCAAGAGAGACTACTCATCTAGTACTAATCGGGTTGAGGGGAATCTATCCTTATACTCCTATAAGGGTAATGAGACAAGCAAGAAGAAAACAGGTTATACCTTGGGTTTCCAACATGGTCCAGTACAAAGAAGATTTTAAAGGGGACGTTATTCCATTCAGGTTCGAGGCACAACATATGTGGAATTAAAAGGTCATTGTGGAAAAGGGTACTATTGAGCTAGATAGGTATCATGTCATCCATGTGTATTTCTACCCATCATGGTTAGTGGATGATATAGCAGGAGACGTCAAGTTGGGAATTAATCTTAAAAATAGGATCATAGATGACGCTGCTAAAGCACAGGTCAAGTACAGGAGGTTGCGCAAGAGGGTCTTAGAATCTAAAGCTAGGCATCTGGAACAACACAAAGTGGATATGGAAGCAATCAACGAATGGAGGAAAATCGCCACTAAATCAACAGAAAGTTTAGAATATTTGGAGCAAGGGTTGATGGAGCTTGAGGGAAAGATGAGAAAGAGGCTTTCAGATTGTCAGAACACGGAGGGCAATGAAGGGGGGCATCTAGCAAAGGCTTACCTACTGTTGGATATGCGCGACTTGGGGAATTTGATCGATGGATTCAAAAGAGCCAAGCACGGGGAAGGTCCTTCTGGGACCAAGTAGACTAGGAAAGGATGTTCTTTACTGCTTTCTAACTTAGTTTTATATTTCGATTGTAATAAGGCAATGCCATTAGTAACTTTCATATTATTGTCGTTTTAGTAAGGAGTTGATTCATTTTCACATTAATGAAATGACACAATTATTGTCATCAATTTTATCCAAGTCTATGTGTCGCTTAGGCCTACCTTGGCATAACGAGGCCCCTAAATTAGGACGTGAATTTATTACATGATTTCGCAAAACATGTTAAATATTGCAAGCATTCTTTTAATATCCTTTACTGACTTGGTTACCTTTTGTTTTTTTTTCCTTTCTTTTGATTATTCCCATTACCCAAGGTTGGTTCGTGCATACTGGCATCATCCGCATATCACACTAGATCCAGAGGTCCTCCACCTCCTCCTCTACCAAGTGATCCTAAAGACAGAAGAAAAGGGAAATGAAAGATGGACGATTTAAGCGGTATTAGAAAGGACAATGCAAAAAACGTTAAAACTTTGGATGGTCGGAATACTCCTGCATAGAACGAATTGGTCCTATGCCTGGTACAGAAAATACTAGAGCGATAAGGAGAACTTGAGCAGGTCCGAAACTTGGCGAACCTTTCCCTCACCTTAAACGCCCATGATATCAACCAACAAAACACAAACGCCCAAAACCCGGCAATTTCCCAAAATACACATAACCAAACTCCACCACCAAACCCTCCTGCACCACATCAATACACTACGCCTTTTCAAAACCATCACTCCACCAGTACCTACTCCTCCACAACACCATCACCATCCAACTCAGTACCCATAAACTACCACTTACAACATTCCTTAGAATGCACCACAACCTACTACTGATCTCCAAAACTCAACCAATGACCACCATTATGCCCAGATTCTCGCGGTTCACCAAAGCAATCCCATATATGTGGAAACTTTACCCCACACCCCACAACAAACCCTATATATTGAAATCCACCGAGAAGGACATGACCATCAATAACATGGCAGAAGAACTCAAGAAGCTCACTGGCAGAGTTCAGAGTATCGAAGGTTGCGAGGGCATTGGGGGTTTGAATTATGAAGACTGGTGCATTCAACCAGTTGTAGAACTTCCAGAGGGTTACAAACCTCCCAAGTTCGATATGTTCGACGGAACTGGTGATCCTAAAGTGCATCTAAGAACTTACTGTGAAAAACTTGTAGGGGTTGGAAAAGATGAGCGAACTCGTATGGAGTTGTTCATGAGGAGCCTCACTGGAGATGCTTTGTCTTGGTACATTAGTCAGAACCCGAAGAAGTGGGTTAATTGGGTGAGCATGGCGTTTGATTTAATGGATCGATTTAGGTTCAACACAAAACATACCAGATGTTTTCTACATTCAAAATCTCAAGAAGAAACCTACGAAAATATTTCGCAAATATGCTACTCGGAGGAGATCTGAAGCTGCGAAAGTAAGGCCGGCGCTTGAAGAAGAATAGATGAATAAATTTTTCGTCAGAGCTCAAGACCCACAATACTATGAAAAGCTAATGGTTATTGAAAACCATAAATTCTCTGACATTATCAAGCTGGGAGAAAGAATAGAAGAAGGGATCAAAAGCGGAATGATGACAAATTTTGAAGCACTCCAGGCCACAAATAAAGCTTTGCAGTCATGAGGTATCTCCAAGAAGAAAGAAGTGGGTGCAGTAATGGTAGCCCAAGGTCTGAATTTTCCTCTCACAAACCAAACACCTCCACCCACATACCAGCCTTCGCCCCCCAGATACTAACAACCTACTGCCACCTACCAAACTTATAACACCTAACCCGCATATTACCACTCATCACCACCAACCCACCAAAATTACCAAAAAACAAGACAAACTTTTGACCGTAAACCACCCTAACAATATACCCCGATTGCTGAACCCATAGACCAACTATATGAGAGACTAAAGGTTGCTGATTACGTCACTCTCGTTCCCGTTGTGCTATCGAAAACTCTTCTCAGTGGATTAACCCAAACAAGATATATGCCAATCACTCAGGAATGAAGGGTCACACCATTGATGATTGTCGCACTCTGAATGACAAGATTCAGACATTAATTGATACTAAAGTCATACACTCAAAGGAGGCTGCACCCAATGTTCGTAACAATCCTCTCCCAGATCACAGATGTGAAGGAGTAAACGTGAAAGAGACAGATGAAGAATGGGACCCGAAAGGGTCAATTGGACTCATTCGGGAGGGGGATGATCCTAAAACATCTACAATCACTCTTATGACTATCGTGGTAAAAATGTAGGCATTGATCGAGGTCGAGGTAGCCACACCAGTGTTGTTTGAAGTGGATGTGACCACACCCTTCACCGTGATGGTAGCACCTGTGCCATCTTATAAGTCTGATGCTATACCATGGGATTATGTTGCAAAAGTAAGAAGGAAAGGAAAAGCAAAAATTGAAGAAACAGGTACAACACAAGGCATACTAGAACTAGTAGGGTTTATACACCTGAGAACTTGGGAGGAACAAGCAAAGAAGTTTCATCTAAGCCGCCTGTAATTAAGACTGGCCCAGACGATCTTTGGAGGAAAGTTCAAGCGAGACAATACTTGATTGTTGACCATATGAATAAAACTCCTGCTCGGACATCCATTTTATTACTGCTGCAAAACTTCGAGAAACACGGGTGTCACAACCCAAACCGATGGGCTGCGACGGGCACACGGTACCTTACTCAATCGAGTACCAACATAACGTATCTTTCATATTATTCTATCATAGGTAAATGTACCGGAGTAAAGCATGAGGGCATACAAACTTATACATATGAAGTACGGGCCTATAAGGCCGACATGATTCTTTATATACTCGAAACATAGTCCGAAAAAGCCATACAAGTATCTGTATACATGACATCTGTCTATAAGCCTCTAAGAATACATAATATCATAAAGGTCGGGATAGAGTCCTGCCATACCAATCAATACATGTACTAATCATATTGACCAAAGAAGCAACTCCAGAGCAAATAGAGCACACCGACACCTTTCGTTGAGCTGATAGCCTACTTGGAAGGCTCTCGGCCTGTCTATCAGGACCTGCAGGCATGAAACGCAGCATCTCCAGGTAAAGGGACGTCAATATGAATAATGTACCGAGTATGTAAGGCATATAAATAAGTATATAATAGACATGGAAGGAAATATATAGAGTAAATGAATCAACCTGTAAGTCTGGATAACTCTGTAAATCATAAAATAATTATAATATCATGCATATGCGTATGAATGTCATGTTGTGCATAGGTACATATTTCATAATATCATCAAGCCTCTGAGGGCATCCCATCATATCATCTCGTCCAATGTGGGCAACATCATCAACGTATACCAGTCGATCAGGTGGTGGTATGTATATAATGCCATAACCTTTTCCCATATACCATATACATATGATATAGATATATACGCATATATAATGCCATCTGGTCATGGATCAATATACATGTATAAATGAATGCAATGCATGAGAAGTGCGTCAATAAAATCTCTCGGAATATCATTAGACCATTATGCCTTTGAATATTATCACGAAGTAAACTTTTTCAACTTACGTACTTTCTGAGACCCATGAACAGACGTTAGAACAATAAGACATATGGAAATTTAAGAACATAGGCATCTCTCACACTTCTATGAATAGAGTCATTTATGGAAGTTGTGCATTTGCTCGTTTCGTTTGTATTGTATGGATCATGCCAAAAGGAAAGAAGGGATAGCCTTAACATACCTGGAGTAGGGAAAAATCCGTATGATATTCTTGGAAAAGGTTGCACCGTATTCCTTTAGAATCGCAAAATCTCACGTTGTTATGGTGATAAGAAATCTCATTGGAATTGTTTTATTTCAAGATTAATATTCGTTCTTTGTTGGAATGAAATCTTCCATTCTTGAAATTGTTTGGATTTAGGAAGAAGTCTTATAACCAATGAAGACTACAATCCAAGCTTTAAAATCTTGGTAGCTTGTACGTAAGTGTCATTTGCATGACACTTAGATGCCACCTTTCAATTTGTGATATGAGTCATTCCAATTTGCATGGGGGCTGCCACCTCATGTTTTTTAATACTTATCCAATATATCCCCAATTAATTAGGTAATGTCCCATTACTCGGTAATTAACCAATTACCAGCATAATTAAGAATTATCTCAACTTACTTAAAATACTACTCTCTTTTAACATACCTTGTACACCTTACTAGCATGTTCATGTAGTACCATGTATGGCACTAGTCCATAAATATTGGGTATTAATGTTTGGCCCGTATTTTATCCCAATATGCCAAACTTGGACGAAAAATTTATTTTCTTTGACTTGCTTCCCCTCTCACCTTCACGAATCTACTCATCATCTGTTTAAAATAGCATAATCCTTATAATCTCCAAATAATCTCTTTCCTTGGACTAATGTCAATTACCTTAAGACAAATTCAACGTACAATACTACAGGGTTCAACATCGTCGTAATTTAATACTGCAAAACATAACATCATCGTAATAAAATACTGTGGGACGTAATATTGATGTAATATTGCAGGGCGTAACATCACTACCCCCACCCCCTTGGAACATTTGTCCTCGAATGTTGACTAATGCTCTTATCATTCTCATAGCCCATAAGTCTTGCAAATACTTTAGTACTCATCTTGCCATTTAGGTGTGTGACGACCCGGCCAGTCATCTCATGATTTACTACTATGTTTTCCCTTTTTTGCTTCTTTATGCTTTGTTTATCCGCATTATATGGTATCGGGTTGGTCGGATCGAGTTCGGAAAAGATTTGGTATGATTTGAGACACTTAGTCTCTTTAGAGTGAGTTTAAGTTGGAAAAGTCAACCGAATATTGACTTATGTGTTAGAGGGCTTGGATGTGAGTTCCTATGATTTGGTTAGCTTTGGGAGGTGATTTGTGACTTAGGAGTGTGATCGGAATGAGTTTTGGAGGTTCGGAGTAGATTTAGGCTTGAATTGGCGAAGTTGATAGTTTGGAGATTTCTGGTTGGTAGGCGAGATGTTGATATAAGGGTTGGAATGGGATTCCGAGAGTTGCAGTAGTTTCATGAAGTCATTTGGAATGTGTGCGCAAAATTTCAGACGTGGTTTGGTTGGGTTTTTGATCGAAAGCATAATTTGGAAGATTTTAGAAAGTTTGGCTTGAATCTGATGTGTTTTGGGTGATTTATTGTTGTTTGAGGTGTTTTGGTGATTGGAACAAGTTTGAATAAGGTATTGAGTTCTCGGGGGCCTCGGGGTAATTTCGGGTGGTTAACAGAGAAGTTGAGATGTTATTGCAGCTGCTGAAATTGCTGCTTCTGGTGTTTTCGCACCTGCGGGTTGGGGACCGCAGGTGCGGCGCTGCATGTGTGAGAGAGTGGATGCAGAAGCGGATTATGGGGATTTGTCAGGGACGCAGAAGCGGCTAAGAGGACTGCATCTGTGGAGTCGTAGATGCGGAAGGATGATCGCAGATGCGGATGTGGCCGGTAAAGTGATTTTCGCAGAAGCGGAATAATGACCGCAAATGCAGTACCCCAGAAGTGGCTATTGTGTCACAGTTGCCAAACAACTGGGCAGAACATAAAAGCTATTTCATTTCGCGAATTTGAGCTATTTCACCATTTTTGACTTTGGCCTTGGAGCTTTTTGGGCGATTTGAGAGAGGGATTTCAAGAGAACTTCATTGAGGTAAGGAATTCGGACCTAAAACCCGTTCCTATGCTATTATTACAAGGATTAGAGCTAGAAATCATGGAAATTAAGGGTGAAAATTAGGGAAACTTGTGCTTGGAAACTTAGGCCTTTGCTTGAGGATTTGAAGGACCAATTGAGGTCGGATTTTAGAACTTTTGATATGTATGAACTCGTGGGGAGATAAGGAATGTATTAATGTAAAAATTATTGAATTCCGAGACGTGGGCTCGGGGGTCGGGTTTTGGTAATTTCGGGATTTGGGTCATGTTTTTATTATTTTCGCTTGGGCTTCGTTCCCTTAGCATATTTTGACGTCCTCGTTCTGATTTTGGATAGATTCGATGCGAGTGGAGGCCGACTCGAGGGGCAAAGGCGTTGCGAGCTAGGGATTTGACCGATTCGAGGTGAGTAATGATTGGAAATGATGTTCTGAGGGTTTGAAACCCCGGATTGCACATCGTAGTGCTATATTGAGGTGAGGCACACGCTTGATGACGAGCGTGGGGTCGTGCACTATTGGGGATTGTGACTTGGTCCGTCGTGATTGATGATTTTACCGCTTATTTGACTGAAATCTATTTGCTATCATCATTATTTGGCCTGAATGCCATATTTGGGCCTTGTGCCAACTATTTGAACCCTTCGAGGATTTTTACTGGTGTTTCCTCACTGTTTTGACTTTATACTTGAATTTAGTCATGCTATATTTCATTGTTTTCGTACTCAGCCATGTTTACTCTATTTTAAACACTTACATGATCTTTTAAATGATATTTTTGGGCTGAGAACATGTTTTGCTACGGCCCGAGTGGCTTGTGAGGATTTTGACTGAGTAAGGCCGAGGGCCTATGTTGTGAGGAAACATTTGATATTGATTATGAGGCTGAGGGCCTGAGATATGTATGCCATGAAGTGGCTTGATTGATATGAGGTCGAGGGCCTAGTGATGATGCCACGAGGTGGCTTGATATTGCACTTGGGTCATAAAGGGGCCCCTCTAGGAGTCTGTACACTCCCAGTGAGCGTGGGTACCCATTGTGATGTGAGATTGAGCCCGAGGGCTAGTATTGTTCTATGTGATGGCTCGAAGGGCTGGTACTATTCTGATATGTTGCCCGAGGGACGAACTTCTATTTGTTTACTTTACCTTAACTGCCTGTCAATTACCTGTTTACTTGTTGAAAACGGATTTTTACTTAACTTTTCACTGGTTTACTACTTTTAAATGGTTTTACTGCTTCATTATATAAAGCCTTGTGCCTTGCGTGTTTTCTTACTTTCAGTCGTTATTTACATTTGTTACTCACTGAGTTGGAGTACTCACTTTACTCCCTGCAACCTATGTGCAAATTCAGGCGTAGCTGGTTCTGCTCCCGAGTGTCGATCCCTCCAGCTTCAGGCGAACATTCGGAGTTCACGAGGTAGCTATTGACATCCGCAGCCCCGTGTCTCTACTCCTTTATCACTTCTATCTCTTTTCAGACAGTTGTACTAGTTTATTGACTTAGCGGATTTGTATTATGACTTATAGTTGCTCAGGACTAGTGACACCCCGGTTAGGGATGTGTATGGGTGTTCTTCCACGTATTTAAGATATCATTGTTATTTCAGATTTATTTTATCATGTTTAGACCGTTTTCTTAAATGCTTAACTGTTAATAATTGGAAAATGGGAAGTGTCGGTTGGCCTTGTCTTCACGAGAGGTCCCATCACGATCGGGTCCGAGTTTGGGTCGTGACAAGTTGGTATTAGAGCCTAGGTTACATTGGTCTCACGATTCATGAGCAGGTTTAGTAGAGTCTAGCGGATCGGTATGGAGACGTCTGTATTTATCCTCGAGAGGCTGCAGAACCTTTAGGAAAAACTTTATATTCTTGTAATTCTTGTCGTGCAAACTTGTTGAATCGAGAACTAAACTTCTTTTGTTCTACTCTCTCAGACAGATGGTGAGTACACGCGCTACTGGTTGAGGTGGATGACCCCCAGTACCACCATCTGTGTCCACAAGAGCCCGAGGATGCGGTCGTGGTCGTGGTAGGGGCAAAGCAGCACCTGCAGATCCACCAGCTGCCCTAGTTCGAGATCAGGTCCCAGTTATGGACGCTCCTGCTGCACCAGCTCAGGCACCAGTTGTGCCCATTGTGATTCCAGGTCTTCAGGAGGCCTTGGCTCAGATCTTATCAGTTTGCACTGGCCTAGCTCAGGCAGTTTCAGCCACTACAGCCGCAGCTACTTCTCAGGTCGATAGAGACAATCAGACTCCCACCGCTCGTACACCTGAGTATGTCGTGCAGGGACTTCAGATGTTGGGGGCACATCCAGCCCAGCCGGTTGCCGCTACTTAGGACTATGTAGTTCCTGCTATGCCGGAGGATGAGCAGCGTAGGTTGGAAAGGTTTGTAGGCTGCAGCCTCCGACCTTTAGTGGTGCAGAGGGCGAGGATGCCCAGGGTTTCTTAGATAAGTGTCAGAGGATGCTTCGTACAACGGGTATTCTGGAGACCAACGGAGTCGCTTTCACTACTTATCAGTTTTTGGGATATGCCTTTAATTGGTAGGAGGCTTTTGAGAAGTGTAGGCTTGTTTGTACAGAACCCCTTACCTAGCAGCAGTTCTCCATTCTCTTTCTGGAGAAATATGTGCCACAGTCCTGCAGGGAGGAACTGCATAGGGAGTTTGAGTGGTTGCATCAAGGAGAGATGACTGTGACGCAGTACGAGATGGGGTTCTCCGAGTTAGCTCGTCATGCTATTTGGATGGTTCCGACAGATAGATAGAGGATTAGGAGGTTTGTTGATGGCCTCACTTATCAGCTTCGTATCCTCATGACCAGGGAGAGGGTGATTGGCGCTACTTTCGAGGAGGTTGTGGATATTGCACGTGACATTGAGTCTTTTCGTCGCCAGGAGTGAGAGGAGAGGGAGCCCAAGAGGCCTCGAGGATCTGGTAGTTACAGTGGTACTCCTTCGAGGGGTCAGTTTCAACACGGCAGAGGCCGTCCATTCAGGCATGCTTAGCCAGCTCGCCCAGGTTATTGTGGAGCATCATCGGGTCATGGTTCTCACAGTTCTCATCAGGGCCAATCATCACTTAGTTTCCTTCCAGCTCAGAGTTCGTCCCGTTCTCCATCGGTTCAGGGCTCTTCTATGTCGAGTGCATCTGCTAGTCACTTTAGTGTGAGGGGTTCCCTTCAATCCCTTTCTCCAGCACCTGGGAGTTTTTATAAGTGTTGTGAGATTGGTCATATGTGGAGGCAGTTCCCTAATCGTCTTACGAGTTCATCTCAGCAGAGGGGTCAGTCATCGACTTCAGCGCCAGTTACTTCACCACCACCCGCCCAGCCAGCTAGAGGAGGAGGTCAGTCAGCTAGGGGTCGCCTCAGAGGGGGAGGTCGATCAGGTGGCGGTCAGGCCCGTTTTTATGTACTTCCAGCTAGGCCCGATGCTATTTCTTTAGATGTTATTATTACAGGTATTGTTTTAGTGTGCAACAGAGATGCCTCTGTATTATTTGATCCTGGTTCCACCTTTTCTTATGTGTCATCATACTTTGCTTGTTATTTGGGTACGCCCCGTGAGTTTGTTGCTTCACCTATTCATGTATCTACCCCGGTGGGCGATATTATTGTTGTAGACCGTGTATACCGGTCGTGTGTGGTCACTATTAGGGATCTGGAGACCCGTGTGGATCTTTTATTATTGTGTATGGTGGATTTTGATGTCATTTTGGGCATGGATTGGCTATCTCTGTGTTGTGCTATTCTGGAATGTCATGCTAAGACAATCACGTTGGCTATACCGGGTGTGCCACGGATTGAGTGGCGAGGTGTGACTGATTATGTTCCCAGTAGAGTGATCTCATTCTTGAGCCCAGCGTATGGTTGGTAAGGGTTGTCTTTCGTATCTAGCTTTTGTGAAGGATGTCGGAGCTGAGACTCCCAGTATTGATTTTGTGCCAGTTGTGAGGGATTTTCTTGATGTGTTTCCTGCAGACCTGCTGGGCATGCCACCAGATAAGGATATTGATTTTGGTATTGACCTGGTGCCTGGCACTCAGCCCATTTCTATTCCGCCGTATCGTATAGCACCAGTGGAGCTGAAGGAATTAAAAGAACAGCTTTAGGAACTCCTTGATAAAGAGTTCATTCGGCCTAGTATGTCATCTTGGGGTGCGCCGGTTCTATTTGTGAAGAAGAAGGATGGCACTATGAGAATGTGCATTAATTATAGGCAATTGAACAAAGTAACAATTAAGAACAAGTATCCTTTGCCTCGCATTGATGATTTATTCGACCAGCTTCAGGGAGCGAGAGTGTTCTCCAAGATTGATCTCCATTCCGGTTATCACCAGTTGAAGATCAAGGACTCGGATATTCTTAAGACAACTTTTAGGACTCGATATTGTCATTCTGAGTTCTTGCTGATGTCTTTGGGCTGACCAATGCCCCAACAGCGTTCATGCATTTGATGAACAGTGTGTTCTGGCCTTATCTTGACTCATTTGTCATAATCTTCATTGATGATATTCTGGTATATTCGTGTAGTTAGGAGGATCACGCGGAGCATTTGAGAGTTGTGTCGCAAAGATTCAGAGAGGAGAAGCTTTATGCAAAATTCTCCAAGTGTGAGTTTTGGCTCAGTTCAGTGGCTTTATTGAGGGCACGTGGTGTCCATCGAGGGTATTCAGGATGATCTGAATAAGATAGAGGCGGTTCAAAGTTGGCTCAGACCGTCTTCAACCACAGAGATTTACAGCTTTCTTGGTTTGGCGGGTTTTTGTCGCCGTTTGTTCAGGGATTCTCATCTGTCGCATCGCCCTTGACCAAGTTTACTTAGAAAGGTGCTTCATTTGTATGGTCGGACGAGTGTGAGGAGAGCTTTCAGAAGCTCAAGACAGCTTTGACCATACTCTAGTGTTGGTCTTACCATCAGCTTTAGGTTCATATACTGTGTATTGTGATGCTTCGAGAGTTGGGATTAGTTGTGTGTTGATGTAGGATAGTAGAGTTATTGTGTATGCTTCTCGTCAGTTGAAGCCCCATAAGAAGAACTACCCCGTTCACGATTTGGAGTTGGCTGCCATAGTTCACCCGTTGAAGATTTGGAGGCATTACTTGTATGGCGTATCTTGTGAGGTGTTCGCTGATCATCGCAATCTTCAACATTTGTTCAAATAGTAGGATCTTAATTTGAGGCAGCGGTGATGGTTGGAGTTGCTTAAGGATTATAATATCATTATATTGTACCATCCAGGAAAGGCCAATGTGGTAGCCGATGCTTTAAGCCGAAAGGCAGTGAGTATGGGGAGTTTGGCATATATTCCAGTTGGGGAGATACCTCTTGTAGTTGATGTTCATGCCTTGGCCAATCGGTTTGTGAGGTTAGATATTTCGGAGCCTAGTCGGGTATTGGCTTGTGTGGTTTCTCGGTCTTCCTTATATGATCGCATTAGAGAGCGCCAGTATGATGATCCACACTTGCTTGTCCTTAAGGACAGAGATCAGCATGATGATGCTAGAAAGGTGACAATTGCAGATGATGGGGTGTTGAGGATGCAGGGCCGGATTTATGTGCCCAATGTAGATGGGCTTCGGGAGTTGATTCTGGACGAGGCCCATAACTCGCGGTATTCTATTCACCCGAGTGCCACGAAGATGTATCAGGATCTGAGGCAGCACTATTAGTGGCAGAGCATGAAGAAAGATATTGTGGGATTCGTAGCTCGGTGTCTCAATTGCCAGCAGGTGAAATATGAGCATCAGAGACCAAGTGTCTTGCTTCAGCGGATAGATATTCCCGAGTGGAAGTGGGAGAAGATCACTATGGACTTTGTTGTTGGACTTCCACGGACTTTGAGGAAGTTCGTTGCTATATGAGTGATTGTGGATCGGCTGACCAAGTCCGCGCACTTCATTCCTGTGTGTACTATCTATTCTTCCGAGCAATTGGCAGAGATATATATCCGGGAGATTGTTTGTTTGTATGGTGTCCCAGTTTCTATCATTTCAGATAGGGGCACTCAGTTTACCTCGCAATTTTGGAGGTCTGTACAGCCAGAGTTGGGTCCTCAAGTTGAGTATAGCATATCTTTTCATCATCAGACGGACGGGCAGTCTGAGCGCACTATTCAGATATTGGAGGACATGTTGCATGCTTGTGTCATTGATTTTAGAGGGTCATGGGATCAGTTTCTACAGCTTGCAGAGTTTTCTTATAACAACAGCTACCAGTCGAGTATTCAGATGGCTCCATGTGAGGCTTTGTATGGGAGGCGATGTAGATCTCCAGTTGGTTGTTTCGAGCCTGGTGAGGCTAGGCTATTGGGGATAGGTTTGGTACAGGATGCTTTGGAGAAGGTGAAGGTGATTCAAGAGAGGCTTCGTACAGCGCAGTCGGAGGCAAAAGAGTTATGCTGACAGGAAGATTCGAGATGTGTCCTACATGGTTGGTGAGAAGGTTCTGTTGAAGGTTTCTCCTATGAAGGGTGTTATGAGATTTGGGAAGAAAGGGAAATTGAGTCTGCGGTTCATTGGACATTTTGAGGTGCTTCGGAGGATTGGAGAGGTGGCTTATGAGCTTGCTTTGCCACCCAGCTTGTCAAGTGTGCATCCAGTATTTCATGTTTCTATGCTCCGGAAGTATATTGGGGACCCATCTCATGTTCTGGATTTTAGCATGGTTCAGTTGGATGATGATTTGACCTATGATGTGGAGCCAGTAGCTTATTCGGGTCGTTAGTTTCGGAAGTTGAGGTCAAAGGATATAGCTTCAGTAAAAGTGCAGTGGAGAGGTTGGCCCGTGGAGGAGGCTACCTGGGAGACCGAGCGGGAGATGTGGAGAAGATATCCTCACCTGTTTGAGGCTTCAGGTCTGTTTCTTGATTCGTTCGCGGACGAACGTTTGTTTAAGTTGGGGAAGATGTGATGACCCGGCCAGTTGTCTCATGACTTACCACTCCGTTTTCCCTATTTCTGCTTCTTTATGCTTTTTTTATCCGTGTTATGTGGTATCGGGTTGGTCGGATCGAGTTTGGAAAGGATTTGGTAAGGTTTGAGACACTTAGTCTCTTTAAAATAGAGTGAGTTAAGCTGGAAAAGTCAACCAGATGTTGACTTATGTGTTAGAGAGCTCAGATGTGAGTTCCGATGGTTCGGTTAGCTTCGGGAGGTGATTTGTGACTTAGGTGTGTGATCGAAATGAGTTTTGGGGATTCAGAGTAGTTTAGGCTTGAATTGGCGAAGTTGATAGTTTGGCTATATCCGGTTGGTAGGCGAGATTTTGATATAGGGGTCGGAATGGGATTTCGAGAGTTGCAGTAGTTCCGTGGAGTCATTTGGGATGTGTGTCCAAAATTTCAGGTCATTCGGACGTGGTTTGGTTGGGTTTTTGATCGAAAGCGTAATTTGGAAGATTTTAGAAAGTTTGGCTTGAATCCGATGTGTTTTGGGTGATTTAATGTTGTTTGAGGTGTTTTGGTGATTGGAAAAAGTTTGAATAAGGTATTGGAATATATTTGTTCTTTTGGTTGAGGTCCCAGTGGCCTCGGGATGATTTCGGGTGGATAACGGAGAAGTTGAGATGTTATTGCAGCAACTGAAATTGCTGTTTCTGGTGTTTTCGCACCTGCAGTTTGGGGACCGCAGGTGCGGCGCTGCATGTGCGAGAGAGTGGCCGCAGAAGCGGATTATGGGGATTTGTCAGGGACCGCAGAAGCAACTAAGAGGACCGCATCTGCGGAGTCGCAGATGCGGAAGGATGATCGCAAATGCGGATGTGGCCGGTTAAGTGATTTCCACATAAGCGGAATAATGACCGCAAATGCGGTACCGCAAAAGCGGCTATTGTGTCGCACATGCCGAACAACTGGGCAGAACATATAAGTTATTTCATTTCACAAATTTGAGCTATTTCACCATTTTTTACTTCGGCCTTGGAGCTTTTTGGGCGATTTGAGAGAGGGATTTCAAGAGAACTTCATTGAGGTAAGGAATTCGGACCTAAAACCCGTTCCTATGCGATTATTACACGGATTAGAGATAGAAATCATGGAAATTAAGGGTGAAAATTGGGGAAACTAGGGTAAAGGAACTAAGGCCTTTGCTTGAGGATTTGAAGGACCAATTGAGGTCGGATTTTAGAACTTTTGATATGTATGAACTCGTGCAGAGATAAAGAATCTATTGATGTAAAAATTATTGAATTCCAAGACATGGGCTCGGGGGTCGGGTTTTGGTAATTTCGGGATTTGTGTGTATTTTGATTATTTTTCGCTTGGGCTTCGTTCCTTTAGCATATTTTAATGTCCTCGTTCTGATTTTGGATAGATTCAACACGGGTAGAGGCCGATTCGAGGGGCAAAAGTGTCACGAGCTAGGGATTTGACCGGTTCGAGGTGAGTAATTATTGTAAATGATGTTCTGAGGGTTTGAAACCTCGGATTGCATATCGTAGTGCTACATTGAGGTGAGGCACATACTTGATGATGAGCGTGGGGTCGTGCACTATTGGGGATTGTGACTTGGTCCGTCCCGATTGATGATTTTGCTGCGTATTTGACTGAAATCTATTTGTTATCATCATTATTTGGTTGAATGCCATATTTGGGCTTTGTGTCAACTATTTGAACCCTTTGGGTATTTTTACTGGTATTTCCTCAATGTTTTGACTTTATACTTGAACTCAGTCATGCTATATTTTACTGTTTTCATGCTCAACCATGTTTACTCTGTTTTAAACACACACATGATCTTTTAAATGATATTTTTGGGTTGAGAAACATGTTTTACTATGGCCTGAGTGGCTTGTGAGGATTATGACTGAGTAAGGCCGAGGGCCTATGTTGTGAGAAAAAATTTGATACTGATTATGAGGCCGAGGGCCTGAGATATGTACGTCATGAGGTGGCTTGATTGATATGAGGTCGAGGGCCTAGTGATGACGCCACGAGGTGGCTTGATATTGCGCTTGAGCCGTAAGGGGCCCCTCCAGGAGTCTGTACACCCCCAGTGAGCGCGGGTACCCATTGTGATGTGAGATTAAGCCCGAGGGGCTGGTATTGTTCTATGTGATTGCCCGAGAGGCTGGTAATGTCTGAGATGTTGCCCGAGGGGCGAACTTCTATTTGTTTACTTTACCTTAACTATATGTCAATTACCTGTTTACTTGTTAAAAAATGATTTTTACTTAACTTTTCACTGGTTTACTGCTTTTAAATGGTTTTATTGCTTCATTATAGAATGCATTATGCCTTGCGTGTTTTCTTACTTTCAGTCATTATTTACATTTGTTACTCACTGAGTTGGAGTACTCACTTTACTCCCTACACCCTGTGTGCAGATTCAGGCGTAGCTGGTTCCGCTCTCGAGTGCTGATCCCTCCAGCTTCAGGCAGACATTCGGAGTTCACGAGGTAGTTGTTGGCGTCCGCAACCCCGTGTCTCTACTCCTTTATCACTTCTATCTCTTTTCAGATAGTTGTACTAGTTTATTGACTTAGCAGATTTGTATTATGACTTATAGATGCTCATGATTAGTGGCACCCTGATTAGGGCTGTGCATAGGTGTTCTTCCGCGTATTTAAGATATCATTGTTATTTCAGATTTATTTTATCATGTTTAGACTGTTTTCTTAAATGCTTAATTTTTAATAATTGGAAAATGGGAAGTGTCGGATGGCCTTGTCTTCACGAGAGGCGCCATCATGACCGGGTCCGCGTTTGGGTCGTGACAGGGTGACTGTTCTGTGAATGAATCCCAAAGGCCAGGGTATTCCCCCCTTTAAGCCTCTTTCTCACACCACGACTTGTAGTCGGAATCCTTCTAATCTCGTAACTGTTGCTACCTTCTATCATGCAACCTTTACGACTTTAACTTTGTATGTGCGCCTAACTCTTCTCTTCTCTTCAAGATTTTAGCCAATCTCTAGGCTTCACTTTGTGAACATATACAAAATTATGTCAAGTTGTCCCTCTAGCATCATTAGCTTTACTACATCTAAGTAGGCCATACTATATCAAAATTCTTACTTCAATTTATCATTACTAAGGTATGCTACCGAACTCCAGCTTACTCTCGTTGCTGATCCTATATACATAGAGCTAAATCCTTTAGCGCTTCTTCATTACTATTCATCTTAAGACTGATGGCCCAATATCATCTCGTGCTTTGCAACTTTTACCCATCCATTGTTGATTCACCTCAATGGATGATTTCCACTAGGGCTTATGTTGCATCATAGAATATTTGAAGTGATGTTTCTAATCCACCTGGGTGATACAATATTATAATTCCATAACTTGAAATTTCTTACGTAATATATTGCCACTAGGGCTTACGGTGCATCATGGAATATTTGAAGTGATTTTTCTGATCCACCTGAGTGATACAATATTATACTTCCATAACTGTATTTCATAGTATCCCAATGTGACTTGCCTTAAGTGGCTATTTTAATCCTATCCAATACATGAAGTCCCCTTCCTTTTTTTTATTAGACCATTACTCAATCGAAGGCCCAAATGTCGTCCTTTATCGATGTGACGACCCGACCGGTCGTCTTAAGAATTAACGCCCCGATCCCCTATTAACTGCTTTCCCTGTGTTTATTTCTGCTATTTTGATTTGCCAAGATGTTCGGTTTTGAGTTTCGGAGAGTTTTGGGACACTTAGTCCCTAAATGAGAGCTTAAGTATTGGAAAGTTGACCGTAGTTGGAATAGTGTGAAAACGACCTCGGAATGGAATTCCAACGGTTCTGTTAGCTCCGTTGGGTGATTTAGGGATTAGGGGCGTGATCGGATGGTGTTTTTGAGGTCCATAGCTAATTTAGGCTTGAAATGCCGAAAGGTCGAATTTTGAAGTTTCTGGTTCGATGGTGAGATTTTGATCCGAGGGTCGGAATGGAATTCCAGAAGTTGTAGTAGATCCATAGTGTTGAATGTGACGTGTGTGCAAAATTTCAGGTCATTCGGACGAGGTTTGATAGACCTTTTGATCGAAAGTGTATTTTTAGAGTTTTGGATTTCTTAGGCTTGAATCTGTGGTTCATTTGTCGTTTCGATGTTGTTTTAGGTGTTTTAAGGATTGGTATAAGTTTGGACAATGGTATTAGACTTGTTTGTGCTTTTGGTTGAGGTCCCGGGGGCCTCGGGATGATTTCGGATGGTTGTCGGAAGAATTGGAAGTGGTTTGAAGCAGCTGAAGTTGCTGATATCTGTCATAACCGCACCTGCGGTTGGGTCTAGCAGGTGCGGAGCCACAGAAGTGGCGGAGCAATCGCAGAAGCGAAATTGGGGAGGATCGGCAGGGTCCGCAGATGCGGGAGACTTACCGTAGAAGCGGTACCGTATCTGTGAATGGGTAATCGCGGGTGTGGAAGCTAGTCTTTAAGTGAAAGGTCGTAGATGCGACCATGTCCTCGCAGAAGCGGGACCGCAGATGCGGTCCCAGGGCCGCAGAAGCGTATTAACTGGGCAGAAACATATAAATACTTGCCTTCGCGAAATTTAGCTATTTTCACCTCTTTTCAAATGGGAAGAAGCTTGGGGAGCATTTTTAACAGGGATTTTCAGAGGAGTTCATTGGGGTAAGGTCTTAGGACCCTAAACTCGTTATCGGAGTGATTTTTATCATTATAAGCATGAAA
Organism: Nicotiana sylvestris; assembly: GCF_000393655.2. Classification (NCBI taxonomy): domain Eukaryota; kingdom Viridiplantae; phylum Streptophyta; class Magnoliopsida; order Solanales; family Solanaceae; genus Nicotiana; species Nicotiana sylvestris. The sequence goes on from NC_091061.1 coordinate 93,386,528, forward strand.
AATTAAGGAAAATCAGTGGTAATTTGGGGATTAGAGCTTGACTAATTAGAGACGTTTGAGTGATGATTTGAGGGACCATTTGAGGTCCAATTTTGGTACTTTTAGTATGACTGAACTCGTGAGAGTGTGAGAATTCTGGAAATGTAAATCTTACCTGATTCCGAGATGTGGTCCCGAGGGGCATTTTGGTCATTTTACCTAATTTCATGTATTAGCTTAGAATTTATTTGTAGAATTAGTTACTTGAAGTGTTATTTACATTATGCAATTGAATTAAATAGATTTGGGTCATTTAGAGTCGAGTACTCATGGCAAGAGCATGGTTTCAGATTGATTTGATCTAGTTCAGGGTAAGTGGATTGCCTAACCTTGTGTGTGGGACCTTCCCCTTAGGATTTGGTATATTTGATAATTGAAATGCCTTGTACTTGAGCTAATTGTTGGAAATCCGGTTTTCTTTAAGAAATTTTAATTGTGTTCCTTTTTCCTATCTTATACTACTTGCAATTTAAGACTGTTGTTAGCCTAGAAAAGCATGTTTAATGGACTTAATTGCTTACTTTCTTAAACTATCTTAATTGTATTATTATAAGCATGTTAGGTTAGAATTACCTGTTTACTTGGTACGAAATTAAGCTTTAACGAGTATTCCTTATGTCACTGCTGTGTGTTTTACTTTGGGACTACGGAATGGTATCCCGGGAGATCCCCTGTATGTATTTATGATTTGAACTAATGTGCAAGATACCGAGAGATCCCTGGCACGTATACTGAGGATACCAAGAGATCCTCAGGATACCAAGAGATCCCTAGCAAATATTAAGGATACCGAAAGATCCTCGGGATACCAAGAGATCCTTAGCATGTATAGAGGATACAGAGAGATCCTCGGGATACCAAGAGATCCCTGGCATATATTGAGGGTACTAAGAGATCCTCGGGATACTGAGAGATCCCCGATTATTTCCTTATGCCTGTTTTTGCCTATGTTTCAGTTATTGAATTCCTTGTCTTCTTGTACTAAATTCTTATTGTAAGCTTTCAACTGTACTGCTTATCTGATACTTTCATACCTTATATTTTTATTTTAACTCAGTAGGGCTCTAACCTTCCTCGTCACTACCCAATCGAGGTTAGGCTTGGCACTTACTGAGTACCGCTGTGGTGTACTCATGCCCATTTTTGCGCATGTTTTTTATGTGCAGATCCAGGTACTTTGACTCAGTCCTATCACTCTTGAGGCGAGGCGACTACTCCAGAGACTTCGAGGTATATCTGCCGCGTCCGCAAACCGAGGAGTCCCTTTCCATTATATCTTGTAGTGATAGCCCTTCTATTTTATTCTGTTGATGTAGACATTCCGGAGTTAGAGCATTTTTATTATATTCATAGCTTGTGATTCATGGGTTTCCGGGTTTAGGGAAAACTGTATCAGTTTATGAGAGTTGGTACTGTGTATGCCGAGTGGCACTTTCAAATGTTGTTTTATTACACTCTTTCTGTTTTAAATTGTTTTCTTTTCTTCCGCAAATTTGGTTTATCTTCCGCATTTAGGCTTACCTAGTCGTAGAGACTAAGTGTCGTCATGATGGTTCACGGAAGGAGAACCGGGGTCGTGAAATCTATCATAATCACACCCCCAATCTACAACATTCCATCTCTTCTAAATGTTATTAGTCTTAGACTCCTTTGAGTTCATTCATGCTATAGTGAGCCTTGTATAACTTAGAGAAATTGTCTGCTCTTCTTGTTTTCATGGGCTTAATCCTAAGGACCTATCCATTTTTGTTACCTTCTCACTCGCCCTTTCTTATCCTTACTCATGTCTTCTAGAACCTTGTCACTTCACCATACAATAGCTTGCGACCTACACATATCTATTTATATTACTTGCAACCTTTCAACTTGGTTGCATCATAGATTTCCTTATATATTTTTGGAATGTCAAGCGAGACATCACATCATCTCTAACTCTTATTTATTCTCTTAATCAAGCTTCTTGATACCTAGACCATAGGCTAGAGGATATGCTACTGACGATGCCGCTATTATTCCTAGATATTGAATCCCCGCACTTCTAGCCTTCTATATGAAGTAAGGACTATTCACAACCTTCTTTATTTGAGTATCTCGCACGTTGTCCACCTTTACCTTTCTTATCTTAAAGTCTCACATCATATCTTTTATCTCTTTCATGACCTTCCTTTCACATAGGTATAATCACATCCACAACTTGAAGCTCTCTTATAATACTTGCACCTCTGGTGTATACACAATCTGGTGGTAGCTCCATATTGGTACTCTTCTAACTGGCTCTATCGTATAGCCGTTATAGAATATGGCTACTACACTATTTCTCTTGTAGCTCTAATATTAAGAGTGATTCTACAATGTTCTCGATCATGATATTTGTAACTTTCTGGTTCCAATAAGCAGACTCCTAATTTACTTAGTTGATGTAATTCTTTAGTTTCCTTTTTCTTCTGATTAGCCTTTATGTACGCTCAAGCTATCTTCCGATTTGTGTCTCATGGCATTTAGTTATTACTTTAGCCTTTTATGGACGCTATGGAAAACCATGATATTGTCTTCTAATGTATCAATCCTTTGTCTATGACCTGGACCCAATTCCTTCTTTTAGCTTATACCGGAGTCTTCTACGGCTGATCATTAATCGTTTTCTTCAAATGTAGGCAATTTCTTTTCCTGGTCTTTTTGCGTGCATACTTAGCTTATCTGAGTTCTCATGCATGCCGAAGTTTTTGTGCAACTCATATGGTCCCGAATATTACTTTTGGTTTTACTCCCCGGTCATTAGCCATGGTAGGTGCAACTTTCTTTTAGAGTGCATACAATTTTGTAGTTAAACTGTTGTTACACAACCCTTTCCTCTTTAGGTCATTGTGCTTTGGTTGAAGCCTTTTTCCTTATTTCCTCAACTAGTCTTTTATTGGGGTAATTAGGGGGGATCCTCTGACTCTTGTAAAGCTGCGAGCTTATCACATTGCTTACCTTGAAAATGGTAATTATAATTAGATTTAATTTTGTGGTTCTAAAAATACATGATTCATTTTTATGCTAGTTCTTAGGCAGCAGATGCTAAGTGTGAGACTAGAAAATAAGACAAGAACTCAAAAGCAGTATGTTTAAGCAAACCGAGTGGCTGAGAATCGGGGCCTCGAGGTCGATCGAGGTTCTAAGCTGTGACCGGTCGATGAAGGTCTAATAGTTTGAGAGCTTTGATGAAGGCTCTTTATGATAAATAATGAGCAATAAATGAAGAACAATTATTAGAACACAATAAATGTAAGTAATGAATGTAAATAATAGAATTAAGAGAGAATGTGTTGGAAAGTAAATGTTCTTGTATTGAATGTTGTAAGTGATATTATATATTTTACAAAATGACAAGGGTCCCCTTTATATACCAGGAGGAATCCCAACATAGTACAAATATATTTATTACAAAGATATATGGCTGGTACAGCCATTTAATGCCACGGTGCGGGCTTGAACTAGCCTAATAGACTTGGTCAGCTTTAGTCACGTGACTTGGGAACTTCCCGTTAGTCCATCACAGCCGTTGATTTGTACTGCCTCGAGGTCGATCATTGAAAACCCTCAGGGTCGCACCCCGAGCTAAACTTCGAGCCTTCTAGGGGCAGTCTTTACGAGGTGCCTCAACGATCACAAAATCGAACCCTCTAATTTTTCCCGTATACCGATAGTCCCTGCATTTCTTATACCAAAATGATAAGAAACGATTTTGACATCGATCTCCTCGAGCCTCTCATGATGACATCATGCTTATGATATAAGATTTTATGATAACTAAGACGTCCCATCGCTACATCTTTCTAGAAGCATTCAATGTAGCGTTGGTTTATTTTTTCAAAGCAATAATATCGCCGTTGATCCATCTCCCAAAAAGCATTGATTGCGCTTGTCGATACGTTTCCCAAAGGCATTGATTGCGCCGTCGGTTATGCTGCCACCTTTCTATAAATAGAAGCTTTTTTGAATCAAAACTTCATTCAGTCATTCTTCAACAGCCTTTAACTCCTTTCTTCTCTTCATCTTCATCCAACTCTATTTCCCATGTTTAAAGCCCGTGACCGTAAGGTCACATGGTAGTGTTCTCGCCAGTTATGTCATGGCTCTTTCTCAGATCTTTCCCCTACTGAGTGGGATCGCACTGGTTTCTTGTTGTTGTTGTTATTGGCCCGAAATAATAAGAGAGAGGCTTCAAACTATTCCCGTATTAGAGGATATGTGGACCATAAACTTTTGTTCACTTATCTTAACTTCAACCTGGTGTGGCGCTTCACTCCTTTTGCTTTCCATGGAATAAGGTGGTGCTATCTACTAACTTTTGCATCTCACACCGGTGCAATGTCTCAAGAAGTGGCTTCCCAATAGTAGTGCTGGTGAGACCCATACTCGCCAAATTTTTCACCCAGCCACTTCTTCATCTTTTTCTGCTTCGGAGGAGGTTCTCGAAGACGTCGTTTGGATGGTCGAGATGGGGTCTCCAAGGGAATGGTTCTCATAGAAACTGCTCCCGAGGATGTACCTCCGAGAGTAGATTAGACTATTAGCTGTTATTTATTGCTTCTTTATTTCTGTGTAAGGACCCTCCATGGGCTTTTGCAATCATGCATAAGGACCTTTCGTGGGATTTTGTAATCATCATTTATTAATACAAAAATATTTCTTCAATTTATCTCTGATTTGTGTTGGATTTCCCTTTATTTGCATTTGTGAAGAATCTGAGCACGTTACTTTACCGATCGGTCCGAATACCGGATCCGGGCGTAGGTATTCCCTTGGTTTTTGATTGGTTAATATGATATTCCTTGGAACCCTTTGCCGTTCGTCGGACTGATCCCGAATTAAATTGATACAAACTTAGGTCGTCGGGACCCCTGAATCCAAATTGAGTGAGAATAGGGCTTCAAATTTTAGAACGAAAATTGGCCTTTTAGGCCCTGTTGATAGTCCTCGAGGGAGAATTTTCTCGAACATCTAAGAATGAAGATAGCCCTAAGACTTTTACAGATAGTCCCCGAGTTAGAGTTAGCTTGAGCTCGGGTGGCATAAAAAACTAGATTTGAACTTAGAGTGAAGATAGCTCTAAGGCGTTATAGATAGACCCCGGATGAGGATACACCCGGACTCGGATGGACCCTAGACTAAAATAATCGAGAGAGTGTTTAACTTGATCTGAAGGCAAAAACAGCCCTAAGGCTTTATTAGTAATTCTTGAGTGAGAACTGACTCGGGCTCAGGTAGCTCGAGGGCCAAAGAATTGGGTGGATGACCCGCATTTGTAATAGAAGAAACCTCAAGATAGGGTACCACATCGAGGTTAGTTTTATACGAATAGCTCCTTAGAGCTTATTTTTCGTTTGACAAAGATCCTCGAGATCGGGCACCATCTCGAGGCTTAGAGCGATATTGATGGCTCCTCAGAGCCTATTTTCATTTTGACAGAGATCCTCGAGATCGGGTACCATCTCGAGTCTTAGAGAGAGATTGATGGCTCCTTAGAGCCTATTTTCATGGTAGCAGATATCCTCGAGATCGGGCACCATCTCGAGGCTAGGTTGATGCGGGCGTCTTTGATCCCTCGAATGTTGTACGACAGTGTTAATCGTATGACACGGTCATGAAATGATTGGGGTGATCCTGCCGGTACATCTCCCCGAAAGTGATAATGTCCAAGTCGGAATTAATTGACCTTTTAGGGTAGGCGGACAATCGCCGCCTGCTCTATATATGAGTTTATTTCCTTTATTTCTAAGGATTTTGTTATTTTGAGTCGCTATCCCTTTTCATAGAGTTCTTCTTCCTTGCGTCAGCTTTTTTAATTCAAAGTTTTCGCTCGAGTTTTCATTTTCCTTCTCTTGTTTTATCATAGCCATGGTTACTATGCCTAAATCCATCCATCAAGAAGAGGAGGGTTCCGCTTCTTCTTCCCGCTCAATCAGTGGTACACCGTCGGTGTCTGGCGAGCCAATCTCAAGACGTTTTGTCTCGAAGAGGAACATTTCGCTAGAGAGGACTCCCAATGTCGAGGGCCATTGGGATAATGCATAAAGGTTTACTTCATCAATAGGAGAGGAACACCTTGAGGCAGTAAGGAGAGACTACGGATGGGGAGAAAAGGTGGTACTGCAGGTTACCCTCCCCAGAAGAGAACATTACGGCTCATATAGAGGGGTTTATACACGTATACATATACCCCTTCACATTAGGTCCTCTCTATAGAGTCATGCTTGACTTATGTCGAAGGTATCGGGCTACCCTAGCAAAGGTTCACCCGTCGTTCTGGAGGACAGTGCTGATGATGAGGTTCTTTGTGGAAGAAGCCAGGATCGAGTTCATCCTTAGCCATCTCATTAGATTGTACCGGCCATTTCATTGACGAGGCCTGATAGCTTTGCAATGCTGATCCACCAGGCCCTTTGTTGTCGATGATGAAGAAGACGGGGACCGAGGATGGATAAATCGATTCATCCGAGTAAGGACTATTGATGTTACCCCCATGGAGTTCCTGTTATTTCCTGAGAAATTAAATGTCACACATAAGTGGTACACTTGTGTTTTTATCATTTTTGTTCATGGTGGAGATGGATTCTATAAAGATGCTATCTTTTTCTTTTTTCAGCAACCCCGTGGATGCCATACTAGGTCCTCAACCTGATGGAATGGGCTTGGAACCTGGCAGCCCGCTCGACCTATGACGAGCGTAAGTGGCGAGATGTATCCAAGGGTAGATGGGAGGCAAAACACCATGGTACGTGCTGTGTGATTTGCTTTCTTTAGAGGGTACTTTGTGTGTACTAACGTCGTCATCGCAGGCATTAGAAAGTTTCCTGAGGTGAGATTGTTCTCCCTCGGAGAGGAGGAGGGGTCATCGGCTTCAGGACTAAGGAATAATAACAAACGAAAGGAGCCCTCGCAGGGCGAAGGTGCTTATAGCGAGACAAGTCCTGCCCGGAGGCCCAGAGAAGATATCTTGACTGAGCGCGCAACACTTGAGGCTTTCGGCCTTGGAAAAATGGTTCCTCCTTTACTATCATATTCTTTTCCTGTCGAAGGTACTTTGAGGGATAAGGATTCTTTGTTGTCTTCTTCTATTCCCGTTGAAGGTACTTTGAGGGGTGTTCGACGCCAGGGGCTGCCTAACTCAAGTGAGGTCTCAAACGATCATATTCCTATTGGGAGCGATTCTGCTGAGGCCGATGGAACCAGGCCGGTAGGTGTGCGTTCGGACTTTGAAGAGGCTCAACGGATCTGTTCCATGGTAAGTTTTGGCCGATTGTATCATTTTTGCAGTTTTGCACTCCCACTTTCTTATTGAACTCCTTTTTCATAGGCCTTTGACAAGCTCAGGTCTTAGTTGCTCTGCCGTGAAGCCGGGTTGAGAAAAGCCTAGGATAGGGAGAAATCCCTTAGGCTTCTTTATGATAAGAAGGGAGATGAGCTGGTATACCTGCAGTACGAGGCGAATCAGAGCCTGAACTATGAAAGCTACCTTGAGAAACAGGTAACCTTTGCTCCGAGGGAATGCATTCTTCTTCTTCTATCCTTGGAGACTAATGTTTTGATATTTCAGTTGCAGATCAAGACAGAGGATTTAGAACGCCTTTGGGGAGAGGTTGTCTAGGAAAAGTATGAGTGCAATGGGCTAAGGGCTCAGATAGATGCCCATGTTACGACCAAGAAGAATACTTTGGCCAAGGTTTCTACCCTCGAAGTGCAGCTCTGGAACGCCCGTGAGAACATCTTGGTTCAGACGAGCAGGATTGCAAGGCTCGAATTCGAGCTTTTGGAGATGAAGGCCGAGGTCGTGGATGCCCGGGATGGGGCTGAAGAGATTTGGGCTAAGGCCAACAAAAAAGTGGCCGTCTATTTAAAACACGCTGCTGATGCTCGAGCTAAGTTGAGAGGTGCTTACGATCAAGAGAGCAGAAGCAAGGAATATGCCCGCTGCAAATTTCTGAGGGAAACCCTCGAAGAGATTCATGCTAAGGGCTTTGATCTCTCGGAAGAGATAGTGCAAACCAAGGCGGACAAATACGATGTCAAGTTCCATTTGTTCGATGCCGAAGATAATAAGGAAGAGGCTGACTAGCCACAGTCCCCGAGGGGGACGTAGACTAGGCTTTTTCTTTTGATTCTTTGTACAGGACTCTTAGAGAGCATTTGCAAATGTATCCTTGCATTGTTTCATATGTGCATATATAAAGAAACCTTTCAGTTTTCTCCTTCTATGAATTTCTATTTGCTTGTGTATGCCTTTCTTTGTATTCAGTTTTGAGCTTTTGTTAATGATTAGCCAGACGAATTGGCCTTTTAGTAAAAACCCTTAGGTTTATAATTTGGCCCTGGGGCTTGTTAGGCTGGCTCGTAGTCTCTTACGCATTTGCCCTTAAGCTCTTTTAGTTAACTATTTCGGGCTCAATCTCCGAGTCGAATTTCGACTCGAGCTCATTGACCCTTATGTTTTTGAATTTTAAGTTGGCTCATAGGATCTTACGCGTACAATTGGTATGATATCTTAATATAAGCTAGCAACAATGGCTCTTACGCGTTGGGTCTGTACGACCTCTAATGTGGACTGGCGGCAGTGGCTCTTATGCATTGGGTCGGTACAACCTCTAATGTGTGCTGGCAACAGTGGCTCTTACGCGTTGGATCGGTAGGACCTCTTATGTAGGCTTTATTTTAACCTCGCTAAAGACTTTTTAATGTTTTTGTGCTCCCCCGACTATTCGACAGTTCGATAAGAACCTCGATTGTGAGCCGTTATGTAGCGATAAATGAGCACCTCGAAAGGTTTCGCTCAATGGATGAATTATTTTGAAGCCTATTGTTTGGAGCTGATATGATCGAAGCTTTTTTGCTTATGATGAGCGTAGCCTGATTAACCAGTTCTTTTCGAAAAAATTTCGAAGTAATTGAAGGCCTGTGATTTTATAGCGATGGCCGAGCATCCCCGAGTCGCATTAGTTTGGCCAGAGCCTTATGACCGGAGTCATTGCTGTCGGAGACTTTTAGTCCCCGAGTGAAGTATTTTTAGCATTTACATTGAGGGTATGCCTTTTAAGGGGTCTTACAAGTTCGAATGTAGAGCCTTAACTTTAGGATCGGGATTTATGCCTTTTGTAAGGTCTTATAATTTTAACATGCCTTACTTGAGGTCTTACTGGTTTGGTATTGCCTTATAAAGGTCTTATGAGCTCGAGGTTGCTCGCATGGGGTCTTATGGCCTCGGGTTTTCAACAAATCGATCGGGGATAGTCCCTCAGTCATCCAGGGTTTCCTCGCTCTAGAGTCGTTCTTTGTAAACTTGGTATTGCCTCATTGAGGGCTTACGAGTTCGAAGTTTCCGACCTGGAGGTCATGTGGCCTCGAGTTTTTGGCGTCATTCCCGAGTGTTTCCGAATTCTCTAGCTCTGGAGCCGTTTCTTATGGAAGCAGTGTACTTCTTAGAAGCATAACGCGTTTTGTTGGAGGGGAAATATTCTTTGATTACTTGGTATAAGTATACATGTTTTCACCATCGAGGGCTCAATTATTCTATGCGAACACGGTTCATTTGACCGTTTGGCTCGATACATCATTTCCCTATTGAGACCCTCTTTGGCTTACCTTGACTTCTTCGAGAAGGTAATCTTCCAGGGGGGTGCCCCTTAGTGTTCGAGGTTGATTGAAGAGAAGCCTTGAATACTTGTGAAATTCTCCTTAGGTAGCATATAGATGTTTCCTCGTTAAAAGCCTTGTCGGTAAAACCCTTCTTGGGATAAAACCCGATCGAAGGAAAAAAGTGCAACGTATGCTTTGAAACCTTAAGGTCTTCGAGTTGGACAGCACTTCGACTATTCTAATCAGACATCTGCACGAAGGTTAGTGTAAGATGTAAATAAAAAAGGGAGATGGTTATACCTTAGTGGCGATGGAGCTTTGAGCCTCAATATACCTTCAATGTTTGCTCCGAGGACGCGGCACAGTCCTTTGCTTGTTTTATTCGGATATAGCCAAGAATGTGTCTCGTGAGTGCTATTTCACTATTTGCTTATCTTGTGGCTCCTTCGATATCGAAGGCGTCGATATCGGTGCTACATCGTGCACCGCGAACATCTCTCTCACTGCGTGCTGTTCTCCGTACATGATTTTTGTCACACCTCTTTTTTCTACCCGGGAGGGGGGTATAAGGGAGTTTTTCCAATTAAAGTGATATAAATCGAAATGGGATTGTTTTATTTTCAGAGTCACCACGTGGGATAATTTATGATGTCCCAAGTCACCTGTTTAAAATCCCAAATCGAGGAAGTTGACTCTTATTTATGGTCTGCGAACACAGAAATCCGGGTAAGGAATTTTGTTAACCCGGAAGAATGTGTTAGGCATTCCAAGGTTCTGTGGTTTTAGCACGGTCGCTCAACTATTATTAATTGGCCTAATTATCTGACATATCTAAAACCTATGTGCATTTTATTCCTTTAAACCGCTTTTAACATTTATGGAATTATTCTGGAATAAGTTACGATTGTCGTACACTTGTTTGTTTGATACACATTGTGAATCATATCACGGGAACCGTACCCACGATCTACAACATGTTTACTTTATTAATATTATTAGAAGTAGTGGCCAGGTCACATAAATATACCCCCGAATTTGGAAATTATGGTCACAACTTCGTCACATAAACCGTACCCGTAGCTATGATAATTTTATTATAAGCACGCCTAAAGCAACTACGAGTGTTCAAAATATTTTTCTACATTAGTTTTTGCATTAATGTGAGGGCCATAGGTTATGGGATTCGTTTGTGGATGGCACACCTCAATTTTTTTCAAAGGATTGTACTCAACTAAAACAAACTACAAATGTTAATATTTAAAACTAATTTGAAATTCAATATAAAGCTATTAATTATATACATGCTTTGGAGTATATGTGTTGGAACTAAGGGTATCTAACAGGCCAGGTCAGCCCACTTCTAGACCGGCCCAAACCTGTTAAAACCGGAACCGGTCCGGACCGGTACAACGGGGTCGGGTGGGGCTGGGTTAAAGGGGTAGGGGGTTGGTCCGTCTACTTAAATCCTACCGGATAACCAGACCGACGATTTTTACTGTTCAACCGGTTAACCGGCCCAGACTGGTATAACGGCTAACTAATTTTTATTTTTATTTTTTTTAATATTGGGCCTTATTTCTGACTGCTGGCAACGGTCTTCTGCCCTTATGGCCATTGCCCAACGGCAGTTTTTCACAAATAGCCCATTTTTGTTTTTTTTTTTAAAACAAATTAACACCCCTTTGAAAAACTATAAATACAACCCCCCCCCCTCCCCCTCTTCTTAATTTCTTCACTCATCTCTCATTTCTCAATCTCAATTCTCATATTCTCTCATTCTTCAACTCTTCACCTAAAGTGCAATCAACTGTTTGGCTCTTCTTCTTTTCTTTGGAATTTAATTTACCGTAGTATTTATTATTTGAAGTTTGAACGATTGAACTTCAAAATTGAAACAATTGATGCTTCTTCGTGGTAACATTGGATTTGCAAAATCAGCAAGTGCTCAATTTATTGCCGAATTCGGTGCACTCCTTCCAACTCTTTCTATTATTTACTATTTTATTTACATATTTAATTGTTGCTAGTAGTTAAAGTTTTACAATATATTTAATGCTGCAAAAAGAGTTTGTAATAAGGTTACTAATCGGGGAAATAAAAAAAGATATAGTACTTCAGCATCTGGTAGTAATTTAAATGACTCTACAAATATTTCTGAAACATTACCTGATAATAATATAGATTATGAATAATTCCAGAAAGATTTCGGTATAGAAGATAATGAATTAGAAATGGAAGATGAGATACCACTTAAACCTAGTAGTGTCGGAGCTGGTAGCAGGGGTGGTGGTCGTGGTGCTAGTAGTAGACGACCTGTGGCCCCGACTAGTAATCGGAGAAAAAGAAGTAAGGTTTGAAAAAAAATTACGAAATAGAAGGTACTGATAGAGATAAATGCAAACTTTGTAATTATACTTTTGCACATAAGACTGGAGGACGATTAGGGGGACTGGGACACTTAATAGACATATGAGAATTGAGCATCCTATAGAATGGGGCTTTGATGGAGATAGAAATCAAGTAACTCTAAATCCTACTACTGGAGGTCTTATGAAATATGATAAAATGAAGGATCGTGAGGAGTTAGCAAAAATGATTGTTTTGGGTTGCCTACCTTTTTCTTTTGCTTCTTCATCATATCTTATTATGTATATTCAAAGGATTTACAATCCTTTATTTAAAGGTATCCCTAGAAGTACTTGTAGATCTGATATCTTTAGACTTCATGAACAATATCAAACATACATACGTTATTTGTTTAGTCACCTTCATTGTAGAGTTTTTCTAACTTCTTATATTGGTCATGCTGTTAATGGAATTGATTATTTGACAATTACATGTCATTGGATAGATGATAATTATTGTATGCAAAAACGTATTATTGCTTTTAAATATGATGAAGATCAGAGTCATACTGTTGTGTTTATAAGTACTACTATTTGAGAAGTTGTTGAATTTTATAATCTCAAGCAAAAAGTATTGTGTATGTCTTTTGATAATGCTTCTAATAACAATGCCGCAATTTCAATATTAAAATTGCATTTGCAACCACCACTTGACGAAATTTTTCATGTTAGGTGTGCATGTCATGTTTATAATTTAATTGTTAAAAGCGGCCTTTATTTATTTTCAACTGAGATTACTCATGTTAGAATAGCAGTTGGTGTTATTCAAGGAAATAATAGATAATCTTATGTGTAACGAGCATAACCTTAAGCCCAGATTCATGCCAGAAGAAATTATGACTAGATGGAATTATAAATATATATTTTAGAATGTTGCTACAAATATAGATTCCCAATAACTGAAGTTGCTAATGCGCATTGTACTGATCCAAACCGTATGTTAACAACTACTACTTGGGAGGCCATTAATGATGTTGTTAAATTTTTACATAAATTTTATACAGCTACTGTTGAGTTTTCTGGAGCATATTGCCCTACTGTTACTATGGCTTTAGTACATATAGCTGAAATTTCTTTTCTACTCTTTGAATTTAAGAAGAAAGAAAAATATAGGGATGTTGTTGAAAAAATACAAGCAAAATTTAAAAAATATTTCTTTCCAATTCCTCCGATTTACTTAATTGGTGTTGTTTTAAATTCTTCTATTAAGATGTCTGATTGTCACCAATTAATCAATGCTTTATATATTTATATGGAGATTGGACCAACTGAAACCCCAGATATATTTGTTTGTATGAACAAGCTAAATGATTCTTTACAACAATTATATAACTATTATGCAAATATAATTGATGATGCGGCTCTTAATGTAGCCAATGTTAATCCCACTATGCATTGTACCACTTCTACTACTTTGGATGATGAAGAAGGCCTTGATAGTTTTAATATTTTTTTCTACATTTTTCTAACACTCAAACCAGTAGCAGGAACATTGATGAACTTCAATTCTATTTGCAATAGTAAAAAGAGCCTCGTACAAAGGAATTTTCACCGTTGGGATGAATGGAAAGCAATTTCCTGTTCTTTTCGCTATGGTTGGGGACGTGCTGAATGTGACAATTTCTACTGTTGCATCAGAGAGTGCATTTAGCCAAGCAAGAGAACAATTTGGAGACACCCGGAAGCAATGCTTTGGAAGTTTTAGTATGTTTCAGAGATTGGATTAGATCGAAACGAAGAAATCAAGGACGTAAAGATGTTGATAGCCCAGAAGATGAGGAACTTGGAGATATATTAACACATGGTAACCCATCCGAATTTAACACTCCAGAAGAAGGCCACTCAGTTCATATTGATTATAACGAACTTACTAAGGCAATGCAAAACCTTTGAATTTACTCTTTTTTGGTTAATTTACTTGTTAAATGTAAATCTTTCAATTTGTAAGTTTAAATTCTGAAATAAATGTACCACTTGCAATTTATAAGTGCAATATTTTCCCATATTCATTGTATTCTTTATATTTTTACTTTATATTAATATAACTTACAATAGTTATACAAAATAACAAAAAAAATTAAAATTATACTAACCCTGCCCGGCCTCGCCCCTTGTACCCATACCCCTTATGGTTTATTTTTTTACCCAGATGAACCCGAATCCATTAAACCCGGTAAGCCCCAACCTGTAACCGGCCCGGACCCCAACCCGTACGGTTACTAATTTTTCTTAACCAGCCCAACTCAGCCCACCCGTTAGACACCCTTAGTTAGAACTTTAATCATTTTGGATAAGGGAATTGGGCCAGCAATAGCCCGTTGGTTACGTGTTCAAGGACAAACCAGCATTGAAGCTGTATTGGGCTCAAAACTCAGCCTAGAAGCGAAAAGAAACTCAAGGGCCTTGACAGGCCTGCTTTTTAACCAAGCCCGGCCCACATTGCGTTTACATTAGGCGGGCCCAGTCACAAATATTTATTAGTTGGGCCTATCCACCTTTGCGTTTAAGCTAGCCATAACTTATATGATATACACATTTGTCAAAAATTATAGACCAATTTATTTTTTATGTAAGAAAACCAGAATCAAAAATACAATTCAAGTTTGGAAATTACACTACACATGATTTGCAAGACATAAAAGACATGCATTTATACTATAGTTCACAAGGGAAACTTTATAATTGAGCCAACCTATTGGGTTTAATGCCCAGGCCCAATGGCCTAGACCCAGACTCATTCGAGATTTGTTTTTCCCATCTGGGCTCATTCGCGAGTCTGGCCCATCTTGACTCACAGAAACATGCCTTTTAGCCTTGAAGATCTGGCCCATAGTCTTGGCCATTGCACCACTGTGCTTACGAAAATACAAAAATAAAATAATTACACTCCTATCAGTTTGTTTTAAATCTCAATACATGAAATCAAAACCTAATTCATTACAGTACACCAGATGAAAATTAAAGTTTTTAAAATTAGAACATTACTTTATGGCCTATTAATACATAAATTACGGCATTAATCTATTTAGAATTTTATGAGAAGAATACAGTAGCTAATCCCATTGCAATTTATTTTTTTAAAATAATAATAGCCTAATGAACATCTACTCCCTTTGGATATAGTTGATCCATCAAGCTTAGTTCATTGACGTGAGGCTCTTCAACTTCAGTACAACAAACAAGTCTAGTTTTGGGCTTTATACATACTGATTTGGCCAACTAGTGGCCAAATCCGCAATGTTATAGTCTGTAGGCTACATGAACTCAAACAGAACATTATGCTAGTATTATTGTGAGCAGAAGAAGATAGAATAAACCACTTCAGTAATCCAACTTCAAAATCAATATGAGGTCTTGACTAAAAAAACTTCATATTTGAACATCTTTCAAAAAAAAAAAGAATTGCAAGCATTAGTAAACCACATAAAAGGGGCTCGTGCTAGTTCATTTCCACATTTAAGCTCACACATTAAAACCTACTATATCTATAACAAATCAGTCAGCTATCACATAAAACTCATTCATTACACATAGCTTGCAAACTTGTTGATATTATATCATTTCAAAGCAAGCAATGCATTAGGAGAAGTAAGATCAGTACCTTACAAAAGCAAGAACCAAACAGTAAACAGATGAAATGTTGATCAAAACTTTAAAGAAGGAGCAGCCAACAAAAAACCTAGCAGCACCAGTGTGGAATCAACCCAGAAAACCCAGAATCAACACTCAGATATCTCCAAAATCAGAGTATCAGAAAACCACCTAGAAGTCTAACCAGAAAAATAGAAGTTTTCAGAAAAGTTTCAAGGAATTTTTTGTTTTTGTTTTCAGAGCCTTTTGGGTGCAGAAATGCTGATGAATATGTGTGTGTGAGTACAGGTTTTCTTTTCTTTTATAGAGTGTATATCCAAAATAGCATCAAAGAATATTCTAACCTAATTCTTTGGATAGTATAGTTGTTGTAACAGAGAATAATGTTCAGCTGTCCATTTTTCAGCATCTTTTAAAACCAATTTTGGACAGCTGGTACATTTCTAGAACTTTCTTCTTTTAGATATTTATTTTCTAAAGTTCTAAAATTCTCCTAAGTTTTTGTTTTAGTTTAATTAGGCCCCTACAAGTATTTGGTGAGTTACAAATCAAGGCAAATAGAGACAAAACCAAAAGGTATCAAAAATCCAAATCAAAATGACAAATAGAATCACGATGATGCAATTAAAGCTTAAAAACTAAATTAATCAGTAAATAAAAGTGATTATCTAATTAACCCTAAGCAACACTGGATTTAAATGACTAATACACCTAAACACTAATGAAACCAGGATTAAAATGAATCTGCAAAGAAAACCTAGAATTTAACCTACTCAGTTTGCAAGTTAAACAATTAAACAACTAATTTTGACAGCTAACTAAAACAGACTAAGCAACTTGTTAATCAATATTGAGTGAAGTTATTAACCCAAAACAAACACCAAACATAAGCAAAATATGGAAACATGGAAGAAACAGAAGAATCGTTTTATGTATCAAACTTAAAAGTGAACACTAATTAAGCTAAATTCATGCAATTGAAGATAAACTTCAAATAATGAAATTCCAGCATGCTTTAATTAACCTACTAAACAGAATCAATTAAACACACTAAATAGTTCTAAACAAAAGAAAAGAAAGCCTATAGTAGCAAACCTAAACCATACGACTAGAAGAGGCAATTAAACATGAAGAAGAACAACAAAGGAAAAGATAAAATAAACAGAAAAACGAAAGAAATTACCTAGGCTCGTTTTAAAAAAACTAGACCAGCTACAAATTTGACCAAGCTTCAACAGGGTAAAATGAACTTGAACTACCATTAATCTACTGTTCTCAACAAGAACAGTCTACTAATGGAAGTTTTGGGTTCAAACAACCAAAAAATGACCGAAAAATGAAAAATAGGGGAAAAAGTTAAGGTTAAGTGGATCTTAGATTTAAGATTCAAAGAATTTGGCGGTTATTTTTGGGAAATCAAAGGTAAGACAGTGGTGAGGGAAGGTTGAGAGTCCTATGATGTGAGTTTGGGGTTATTTGAATGACTTAGGGTTTTTAGGATAGGATTTCGGATCAAAGATTCGAGCAGTTGGATAAAGATTTGAGTGAAATGATTTGGTGATTTGGAAAGGGGAGGAAAAAGTGATTACAGGGTATTAATTTGGCGGAGTTTGGAGAAGCTCTGCCGCCGTAAGGCGATTTCTGGGTGGCGGAGCAAGGCGGAGCCGGCGAGGGGTTTGGGAACGGCTAGGGTTTTCAACAGAGAGAGAGATAGGGGACGAAATGAGATGGGTTTCTAAGGTCTAGGGGGTTTTGGATAGTTTTAAGGTAATTGAGTAACCAGTTCCGAGCCGTTGGATCAAAAGAATCCAACGGTTGTGATTGAAAGATAAGGAAACGGGGTCGTTTTGGGGCTGGGGAATTAGATCAGGTATTTGAAGGGAATTGGGCCTGAGGATGGGTGGATTTGGGTATTAAGACTTGGCTCAATCTTAAATTAATCCTTTTCCAATTTCTTTTCTTATTTTTCCTTTTTCTTTGTTTTTTTCTTTTTCTTTTTTTAATTAAAATCCTAAATTAATCTAATTTGTAAAATTAAACTAATTATCTATCTATAATTTTTACAAAATTAGTTGATCCTAAATTAAAAAGTAAAAATTACTAATCTAAAATTAAAAGCTAAAAAAATGTAACAATGAGCAAAATTTTGTGATTTTTTCATTTTGATAAAGCAATTAATTAACTAATTAATTCTAAAGTATGAACACAAAGTCTAATATGCAATGCATGATATTTTTTGATATTTGTGGGCCATTTTCATGATTTTAATATAAATTAAACGTGCATAAAAATGCAAACAATTAATAAAATCCTACAGGAATCCTATAAAATTGCAAATAATTGAGAAGAAATTTATTTCTTTAATTTTATAGGAGTATTTTGAATAGGGCAAAAATCACATGCTCACAGCTGCCCCTCTTTGCTCGGAAACACGAAGAGTTTTCGGGCAAAGATAAAATGAGCAACTACGAGCGATTTTTGCTCGTTTGAAACTCCATGGGAAGCATTTTTTGGAAAAAGTCTGATCGAACCTTGCTTCGGAGATTGCCTACATATCCTTGGCTATAAAAGAATCAGGTCAGTGTAGTTCTGGAAGTTTTGGTAGCTGGGACTACCGAGAAACTGTGATTTCACTGTTGTTGCTGTTGTTTCTGCTTGCCGAGCTCCTTATTACACCAAAATGAAAGATGAAAAGCTAAACTAGCTAAGCCTATCAACTATGAGTTACAAGATTCCTATCTATAAACCTTCTAAAGCTTGATCTTGAGTCTTGGCTGGTTCTTCCTGCATACTCTGATCTGAATCTTGATGTTGTTAGCTGCAACTGCTGGTTCATTCTTCTTCAGCTTTTCAGATCAAGGCGGGACATGCAAAGATCGTGACTTCAATCAGATCTTGAGCAGTCCGCATCTTTTCTCCGCTTCCACACTTAGAGTCCAACTTCTTTTCTTGTTTTTCTTTTCTTTTATTTGGATTGAGACTTCTCTTTTTGGTCATCTCAAATCTCGCGCCTTATGGTAAAAACCTATTCAAGCACCAAAACAAACAAACAAACGAAATTTTCTTCCCTAGTTTTCACTAGAAAATTTCATGAGTTATTGCAACAAAAATCTAAACTATTTCTTTATTGAAAGCAATAAAATCAGGATTGTGTACCCTTGAGAAAAATATATTAGGGAGTGGAGACCCTATATCTAAAAATGAAATCAAATAGGGATCGTAGGTCCTAAGTTGGAAAGATTACCAGGTTATGCTAGCATCAATTAGGGAATGGGACCCTATGTTGGAAAAGATTACTAGGTTATGCTGGAATAATCACCGGGTTATGCCGAAAAGGTCCTTGGGTTATGCCGGAAAAGTCATCGAGTTATGCCGGAAAGGTCCTTGGGTTATGCCGGGAAAGTTATCGGGTTAAGCCGGAAAGGGTCCTCGGGTTATGTCGGGAGAGTCATCGGATTATGCCGGAAAAGGTTTCCGGGTTATGCCGGGAAAGTCATCGGGTTATGCCGGAAAGGGTCATCCTGTTATGCCGGGAAAGTCATCGGGTTATGCTGGAAAGGTCCTCGGGTTATGTCGGAAGAGGTCCTCGGGTTCTGCTAGGAAAGTAATCGGGTTATGCCGGAAAGTTCCTCGGGTTATGCCGGGAAAGTTATCGGGTTATGCCGGAAAAGGTCCTTGGGTTATGCCAGGAAAGTCATCGGGTTATGTCGGGAATGTCATCAGGTTATGTCGGAAAGAGTCCTCGGGTTATGCCGGGAAAGTTATCGGGTTATGCCGGAAAGGTCCTCGGGTTATGTCGGGGAAGTCATCGGGTTATGCCGTGAAAGTCATCGGGTTATGCCGGAAAAGGTCATCGGGTTATGCCGAGAAAATCATCGGGTTATGCCGGGAAAATTTAGTGAGTGGGACCCTATATTGAAAAGATTACCAGGTCATGCTGGCATCGACTAGGGAATGTGACCCTAACGTAGCTAGAGATTGGAGATGCAATGCTACCATGTTTGGAATTTTTTCTTCTCCTTTCTTTTCATGTCACTTTTCATTTTATTTAGGAGAATGAATGAAGAGTTTGAAAGGGACTTCCATTTCGAGCTAACTTTTGTTGCAGAACCGTTTTGGTCTCTGCGTACCTTGCTTTCATTGCACCTGCTTCCTGCGAGGTTGTTTTGGATTGCACCTATTTTCCTATTTTTAAATCAAAGACAATTTGTCAATTTGAAAACGGTGGTTGGTTTTGCGGCCTTGATCGTTTCAATCACTTGATCTTGGCCCAACGCTTTCAATAAAATGTCCATTGCTTGCTGGCTTTCTAGAAATTGGTCTCATTTCTAAACCCGGGGATCTTGACCTTCCAAAATTCCACATGATGGTTAACCATTGTGGGGCTTGGCCTTTTCATTTTATTTT
The DNA here is from genome assembly GCF_000393655.2 of Nicotiana sylvestris. Classification (NCBI taxonomy): domain Eukaryota; kingdom Viridiplantae; phylum Streptophyta; class Magnoliopsida; order Solanales; family Solanaceae; genus Nicotiana; species Nicotiana sylvestris. Next base: position 93,406,585 of record NC_091061.1, read on the forward strand.
GCCTTTACGGGCACTTGACTTTGATTTCTTTCCTTTTCAATAGTTTTCGACTCTGGAGCATCGGCCATCATGGCCAGTCGAGGTTGACTTGATGCACCTGCTGAGGTTGGGTGCTTTTTTTTTTTGAACTTTAGCTTTTGTCAAACAAAACCCTATAAATCCAATCTTTCCATCTTTTCTTTGTATTAGTTTCGAAGGAGAATTATACCGAAAGGGATTCAAAGAAAAGTAAACAGCGGACAGGATAATGAATTTAAACGAGAAGTGTCCCTTTCGGGGAAAGGAAAGAAGGACTTATCTGGAGTGCATGAAGACTTCAATAGACATGACATGCTTCTTGGACTAGATACCCGATCTGTGCAAACCATCCATTCTCATGAACCCATCATAACTCATACCTCAAAACCGAGAAACCTTGCTAGGACTCTATCAGTGCCGATGGTTGTAAGGGATCCCTTTTTTCGATCAGTGGTGCCCTTTGCGGGTTTTCACCAACTAACCTCTCTCATTTCTCTTCTCACTGTTGCCTTGTAGTACTCTTTGCGAGTTTTCACTAATAAGACTCTCTCATTTCCAATTTCTCTGCTCACCATCGCCTTATGGTGCCCATGTGGATTTTCACCGATAAGACTCTCTCATTTTATTTCTCATTTGATTGTATCAGATCCAAGTAACCAACATCCTCCAATTTTGAACATCTTTACCGATTGATCAGAAGGACTTTGAATAGGATTTTAGGGTAAAAAGAGTTTGGATTGAATTACAACTTTGGAACCATTCAGGTGAACTGTCACCGAATAATTATAAATTCTGCCCCAGTTTCAACTTTTGGCGAAATGTGGATTTTTGTTTTGGTGTGACTGAACCCCAGAGAGAGGCTGCCTACGTATCCTTTTGGAATCAAGTCGAACGTAGTTCAGGAAACTATGTTTCTGAATTTTTTTTTGTTTTTTGTTTTTGTTTTTTGATTTTTTACAACATTTCGGGTTCCAAAGAGGGTAATCAAAGAAAAGTAACCGGCTCAAAGGGTTAATAGTGTTTGGGTAGCGAGAATGAAAGCCTTTGTCATCCCAATCGAAGAATATCGGTACCGCAGAAGGTTTAAACGTAATACCTTTTGACCGCGTCTACATTGACAGCTGTTTCAGAGTCATTTCCTACAATGTCTCCCAAGTACAATGCCCCTTTTGGAAATAATTTTCTTATAATGTATCGGCCCTTCCAGTTTGGAGCGAACTTTTCTTTTGCTTCCTTGTGATGCGGGAGAATACGCCTCAAAATGAGTTGCCCCACTTCAAATTTCTTGGGCTGCACTTTCTTATTGTAGGCATGGTCCATTCTTTGTTAATATAACTACCCGTGGCAAACTATAGCCATCCATAGGGTTAACTGTTCTAGACGGATCTTGACCCATTCATTATCCTTGATCTCAACTTCAACGATGATTCGAAGAGATGGAATTTCAACTTCTACGGATATTACAGCTTCAGTGCCATAAACTAATAGATAGGGTGTTGCCCCAACTGATGTGCGAACAGTTGTGTGATATTCCAACAATGCAAACGGCAACTTTTCGTGCCATTGTCGAGAACTTTGAATCATTTTCCTGAGGATCTTCTTGATGTTTTTGTTCGCTGCTTCAGCAGCACCATTAGCTTTGGGCCGATAAGGGGTAGAATTCTGATGCGTGATCTTAAATTGTTTGCATACCTCCCTCATCAAATGACTGTTCAAATTCGCAGCATTGTTCGTAATGATAATTTTAGGAATACCAAAATGGCAGATAATGTTGGAATGCACGAAGTCCACCACTACTTTCTTAGTGACGGCTTTGAGAGTGACTGCTTCAACCCACTTCGTGAAATAGTCAATGGCAACTAAGATGAATCTATGTTCGTTTGGAGCTTTCGGTTCGATTGGCCCAATGACATCCATCCCCCAAGCAACGAACGGCCACAGTGCTGACATAGGATGCAGTTCTAAAGGCGATGCATGAATTAAGTCACTGTGTACCTGGCACTGATTACACTTTCGGACAAAACTGAAGCAATCCTTTTCCATAGTCATCCAGTAATAACCCGCCCGAAGGATTTTCTTTGCAAGGACATATCCATACATATGGGGTCCACACACTCCTGCATGCACTTCATTAATGATTCTTCCGGCCTCTTGGGCATCCACGCATCTTAAAAGGTTCAAATCTGGGGTCCTTTTATACAAGACTTCTTCGCTCAAAAAGAGACTACTAGCGAGCCTTCTAATGGTTCTCTTGTGGTCTCCACTAGCTTGTTCGGGATATTCCTTTGTCTTCAAGAATTTTTTGATATCATGATACCATGGCTGAATATCTAGTTCTATCTCAATTGTGTTGCAATAACCATGTCTTTCTATTTGGATTTCCAGTTGGTCAATGTGGACATTGCCTGGATACGGCAGCATCGAGGCCAAAGTAGCTAGTGCATTGGCTAACTCATTGTGAAACCGAGGAATGTACCTGAAGTCGACGGATTAGAACCGCTTACTAAGATTTTCCACATGTTGCCTATATGGAATAAGCTTGATATCCCGAGTTTCACATTCACCTTGAGCTTGTCGAATAATCAAGTCGGAATCTCCCATGATTAACAATTCTTCCACATCCTGATCGATTGCCATATTCATGCCCATAATGCAGGCTTCATACTCGGCAGTATTGTTCGTATGGAAAAACTGAAGCCGAGCTGTGGCTGGATAGTGCTGACCAGTGGGCGAAATCAAAATTGGCCCAATCCCGACCCCTTTTGTGTTCACATCTCCATCAAAGAACATTTTCCATGCATTAGTATCTTCTGGAATTACCTCAACTAAATTTACTTCCTCGTCCGGAAAGTAAGTACTCAAAGGCTGATATTCATCATCAACAGGATTTTCAGCTAGGTGATCCGCCAAGGCTTGAGCTTTCATTGTCGTGCAGGTGACATAGACTATGTCATACTGTATGAGCAGGATTTGCCATTTTGCTAGTCTTCCTGTGGGCATCGGCTTTTGAATATGTACTTCAAAGGATCCAATCTGGTGATGAGATAGGTGATGTAGGCCAATAAGTAATGCCTAGGCTTCTAAGCGACCCAAGTTAGGGCGCAGCAAGTTCTTTCCAACAAAGTGTATTTGGCTTCATAACTAGTGAACTTCCTGCTCAAATAGTATATGGCTTGTTCGTTCCTCCCGGTCACATCATGTTGCCCAAGGACACATCCAAAATAATTCTCCAATGCTGTCAAGTACAAAAACAAAGGCCTTCCCAACTCGGGTGGAACCAATACTGGTAGATTCGATAGATATTCTATGATTTTGCCAAAAGCTTCATGACACTCATCTGTCCATCTAAGTGTCGTATCTTTCTTCAACAACATAAAAATGGGCTCACACGTGGAAGTCAACTGAGCAATGAACCTGCTGATGTAATTCAACCTACCCAGCAGACTCATAACCTCCTTCTTGGTTCTCGGAGGAGGCAAATCCCGAATAGACTTTATCTTTGTTGGATCTAGCCTGACGCCCCTCCGACTGACTATAAATCATAAAAGTTTCCTAGATGGTACTCCAAATTCACACTTAGCTGGATTAACTTCAAGTCATATTTATGTAGACGCTCAAAGAACTTTCTCAGATCCCGCACATGGTTGTCCTGCGTTCTTGATTTAATGATCACATCATTCACATACACCTCAATTTCCCGGTGCATCATGTCATGAAAAAATGGCGGACATAGCTCTCATGTAATTTGCCCCAGCGTTCTTCAAACCGAACGACATGATCCTATAACAATAAGTAACCCAAGGTGTGGTGAAAGCTGTCTTTTCTGCATCTTCTTCATCCATCAAAACTTGATGATACCCAGCATAGCAATCCAAGAAAGACTGTATCTCATGTTTGGCACAATTGTCAATAGGGATGTGGTTGTTTGGTAATGGAAAGTTGTATTTGGGGCTTTCTTTGTTCAAATCCCGATAATCAACACACACTCGAGTTTTCCCATCTTTCTGTGGCACTAGGACCACATCAGCCAACCATATGGTGTATCGGACCACTCGGATCACACCCGCTTTCAACTGTTTGGTGACTTTTTCTTTAATCTTGTCACTGATATCTGTTTTAAACTTTCTTTTCTTTTGTTGGACAGGGGGATAACCGAGATAAGTCGGCAATTTGTGCGCCACTAAATCAACACTCAGTCTTGGCATATCATCATAGGACCGGGCAAACTTGTCTTTGAATTCGAACAAAAGTTGGACCAATGCATCCCTAGTTCTTTCATCAGCGTGAATGCTTATCATGGTTTCCTAGACCTCTTCTGAACTACCCAAATTAACCGGCTCAGTTTCATTTAGGTTTGGCTTAGGCTTATTCTAAAATTGTTCCAATTCTCGGTTTATTTCCCTAAAAGCCTCATCTTCATCATATTTTAGTTCTTGATTTATTATTTCATAGTTAGACAGTGTGTTAGGATCTAGGCATGAATTCCACAAGCACGTCATGTTATTTAAGTTCGCATTATTAGAACTGGAAAAAAAAATAAGAAAAATAACAAAATCAGAAAGAATAAAGAGAGAGATTCGTAGATGATGAAATATTGATTTCATTTCATTGAATTTTAAGATAGAAGGGTTTACATCGGAATTTAAAGAAAATAAACTAAAAACATTCGAGTTACACCCTGAAATAACTCGAAATGCAGAAAAGATGGCAAGACATGAACTATCGGGATTCCCGCCTGACTGGGAACGGAGTAGCCTTCCAATTTTGAAGCTTGGCATTGGGCTCCATATATTGCACCTTGACAGTGCTTGAGCCTTCATCCGACTGGACCATGTGAGCCTCATATAACATTTGCCTCATGGCCCCACAGATGTCCTTAATTTCTTCGGCTGTGAAGCCCTCATCTTCTTCCTCTATATACCTTGGTTGAACAAAAGTTCTGGCGAGATGCGGGACTAGCTGAGGCGGAACCCACCCGTTGTTCTTACGTTTATTAGCCCATTTTACATTGGCTTTTGTAGCTTGGAAACTGACGCCAAAGAAGTTTTCACTGGCAGTCAAAGTGATGGACTCTGTAATGCCTTGCAACGATGACTTGAGCCCTTTCCCGGGCTTGTAGACATGCTTGATCTTCTCACTGGCAACCATGATTGATGCATTTGACAAGAAGGGTTGAGGACACGGGGTTCCTTCCTCACATTGGTCTGCGACCACGATCTCAAAAGCTTGGTAGACTATGTGCTCACTACCTTCCCTAGCCTCCAAACATGGGACGGAAGGGTCCCTGTAGATTGATTGCTCATCTTCTCCGTGGACCACGATTTCCTGGTTTTCATGTTCAAACTTAACCATTTGGTAGAGAGTAGAGGGTACGGCCACAGCAGCATGGATCCAAGGCCTTCCTAAGAGAAAGTTGTAGGAGGTGACCATGTCCAAAACCTGAAATGTTACTTCAAAATCCACAGGGATGATGGTTAGGATCAAGTCAATCTCCCCGGTCATATCTCTCTTGATGTCGTGAAATGCACGTACGCAAACATTGTTGGGCCTAATTCTTTCAGTCCCAATTTCCATTCTCTTTAAAGTCGAGAGAGGGCAGATGTCAACCCCAGATCTGCCATCCAACATAACTCATTTCATGTAGTATCCTTCACACTTGACAGTCAAATGAAGAGCTTTGTTGTAAGCAGTCCCTTCCGGAGGAAAATCATTTCGGCTGAATGAAATCCAGTTGACTTTGAAAAACCATTCTACCATTCTTTCCAATTGTTCAACCGTGGTCTCGACCCAAACATATGCTTCATTAAGCATCTTCAACAGCACTTTCTGATGCTCATTTGAACTTATCAGTAGAGACAAAAGTGAAGCCTGAGAGGGGGATTTCCTGAATTGATCAATCATATCGCAGTCCGAGGTTTTCATTTTTCGGAAGAATTCCTCTGCCTCTTCAGCACTTATTGGCTTTTTAAGCTAAAAATGCTTCTGTTAGGTCTTGTCCAATTCTTCCAAATTGAGGTACTTCCTAGACAGGTTTTTTTCATTCACCTCCCCCATGATTTCCTTTCCCTTGTAAACCACCATTGCTTTATTGTAGTTTCAGGGGACAATAGTGGGGTCTTTCATGGGCTTCTGTGGTGCGTGGCTGATAACCACGGGCTTAGTCCGCCTAGGTGAAATTATCGACCCCCGCGTCACATAAGTCCCCTTTGGTACGTACATCTTTGGTACTGTAAGCGTAACCTTGTTTTGCTCAAACCTTTTGGAAGGACTCAACACAAACTGTTCTTTTCTGGGGGCCCTGGGAATATATAGAACAGCATCTTTAGGAGGTACTACCCCGGTCTTGGTTTCCACAACCATTTCTATGCTTTGAGGAGTGGAATTATTTTTCTTCTCATCCTTAGCTTGCTTTGCTGCCGTTTTGGGCTTGTTTTCAACATCGATGATAGCAATGATAACCTTCAAAGATGGGTCAAACTCTTTGTCCTCACAAATTATCTCGATGACTAGCCCGTTGTTGTGAGCTAGCAATGGGTTATTGTTACATTGGGGACCTCTTCATCCCTCAACACTACCCGTTTTTATTCTATTAGGTTTTCAACTGCCCTTTTGAGGATCCAACAATCCTTAGTATCGTGCCCTTCTTCCCCTGAATGATAAGCACATCGGGTACCAGGTCTGTAGGAAGGTGACTCTGGGTTTTGCCTATTTGGAGGTACAGGCTGCAACAAACCCATTTGGACCTACTTTGGGAAGAGACCGGAATATGATTCACCAATGGCTGTGAAGTTGGTCTTTCTGGGCGGCTCACGAGCACGGGCATTATATGGAAAACTATTATGTGATAGACGAGGATTATATGGAGCTTGGTGAGGAGGGTTATTTCTGGGAGGTGGAGCTCGATTCTGGTTATAGTATTGTTGCTCCGAGCGTATGGCTGGGAATTCATCACTACATAAGGCTAAAGAGTCATCGCATATGCCACATCTTAGTGAGGGTAGTAATGTTGCCAGGTGCTGGAAGAGGAACCAAAGTAACCTTGGGGTTGACGGGGGTTTCTCAGACTTAAGGCCATTATTGCTGCTTCTTCTTTCTTTTTCTGATTTGCTGCACCCCCCGACCCACTCTGGATTACTTGAGAGGTGGCTCTTATAGCCAACTAGCTCAGTATGCGGCCCGTTTTCAAACCATTCTCTACCATTTCCCCAATCTTTATGGCTTCTGCAAATGGCTTGCCCATAGCGGACAACATGAGCTTGCAAGAAGACACTGACCATCTCGGTCTCATCCATTTGGGTGTTTCACCCTGGCAACTTGTTCACGCCACTTGATGGCATACTCCCGGAAGTCTCTGAAGACTTCTTTTTGAAATTGGATAAAGAGTTTTGATATGGAGCTATGTCCACATTGTACTGGAACTGTCTGACAACATCTCGGGCCAAGTCATCCCATATGTGCCAGTGGGAGATGTCTTGATCCATATACCATTCGGATGTGATTCCGGCTAAACTCTCCCCGAAGTAAGCCATCAAAAGTTCTTCTTTTCCTCCCGCTCCTCTTAACTAGTTGCATTACCTTTTTAGGTGGGTTATGGGGTCCCCATGTCCATCATACTTTTCAAACTTGGGAGTTTTGAAACCGATGGGCAAATGAACATGCGGTAACATGCACAAGTCAGCATAGGAGACACTCTTCTAGCCATTCAGGCCTTGTATGTTCTTGAGACTTTGTTCTATGCTTTTCATTTTCTGAATGATCTCCTCTTGCTTGGGATTCTTTATAGTTCTCTCTTTTCTCGCAGTAAACTCATACCGAGGTGGTTGAGGGTAGGAGTTTGTGGTGACATGAAACGTGTCAGGTGGAAATGGTGGTATTTGGAAAGTAAAGGATGACGGCTCAAAGCTTGGCCCGGGCAATGTTGGTTGTACCATAGCCGAGGTTGGTGGTGCAGTGAATATGCTAGAAGCCACTCCCAAAATCAGTGTTTAGGGGCAAACCGAAGGCGTTTCAGCAAAATGGGCTGACATGGTGGGGTATCCGAATGGGGTGTTCAGGTAGTTTATAGGGATGTTGGAAGTTCCACTTGTTCTGGGAATCAGCTCGGGAAAACTAGGTATTGCACTGGCGGCTCTCTACCATTAGACCAAGGGTCCCACATTTCTAACATGCGGAGGTGGAGCGCCCTGTTCTCTTCAGTAGTTGCTGACTCTGACGTCGGGATAACCGACAATGGACTATCCTCTGAGGAGGAATTGTTGGTAGATGACTCTCTGTTGTCATTTCGACACTTCCTTTGGATCTTGTAAATTAAGGGTGCAAAGCCAGGTTACCACAAAACCAACCACCTTAAAACAAAACCTATTCTCAACAGCATACACAACAAACCGGTCAGTTTGAGACAATTAACTCATAGGGAATCACACGTTGGGGAATGCAATGCACCTAAATAGTTAATGTTTTTCTACATGTTTTGCAACGGTTGCGTGTCTCATCTCGACTTTTGTCTATCCCCCAGATCTTTGCATCTTTCTTTTCTTTTTGCGCTTTTCATTATCTGCTCTCTTTTCGTTGCACTCTCTCTTTTGCATTGTTTTTATTCTTGTTTTTCTCTCTTTTCTTGTATCCTTTTTTCATCATTTTCTCTCTTATTCGAATTATTTAGCTATGACTTGATCCGATGGGGATTATCTACGTATCACGGCGCCGCGTGAATCAGATTATCACGTAGTTCAAGGGATAAATATGAAATAAAAGAAAGAAACAATTTTGGGTTTTTCAAATTTTCATTAAAATAGAAACTTCTAAACTTTCTCTATTACAGCGACTCTATCATACATACCTAAGAACTGAAAAACTAAAACAAACTCAAAACAGACTGTAAAAAGAAACTGAAATATAGACTCAAAAAGAAAAATCATGAATACATAAGTGCTTCCAAAACTACTCCAAGGGCCCGCGGGTCATCAGTTGGTCTCGGCACGGGCCTACATGCAAGATCTCCTTGGAGGGGATCCAGGTCATCCATTATCTGGCAAATAAAAGTCACCACTATGGTGAAGAAGGTGGTTCTAGTCATATCCTCACACTCATGTCATTTCATGACGATGTAGTCAGCAATTCCTCTAATCCTTTCTCTAATGATGCCTTTCTCTTGGAGCAGGCACCCAATTTGTTGAGACCTAGCTTCCAAAACTTGGGTATCATGATAGCTTTGTTCATGCAACTGTTGCATGCCCTCTTTCATCTGAGACATCAATGCATAACAATGTTCCCTCTCTGCCTTAAAGTTCTTTGTTTGTTTAGCCATTTCATTCTCGATCGTAGCTAGCTTTTTCTTTAGATTTGCGACTTCTCTATCATATTTCCCTTTTAATTGCTGAACAAACTCTGCCCGTCCTTCTGCATTTTTCACCAACTTTGTCTGGGCTATTGCTAGACTACCTTCAGACTTTTCCAAGTCAATCCTATACTCACATACCTTCCCCCTAAGACCGTTTATAAGTCTTTCATCTGTTTGGCTCCTTCCTAGATTCTCAACAGCTATCTTCATTCTTTGAATATAGGCTCGGAGGACTTCATTTTCTTGGGCTAACTTATTCTTTTCACCCTTATCTACAGCGACTTGCAAACCACTATCAAATTTAAGATCTCTGATTTGCCCTTCCAACTTGCTTATGGTGGCTCTGTATTAATTTCCTTTGGTCAGCCAATCCCATTGTTCTTGTGAAGCTTCAACAAATTCTTGGAGGTGAGGCCTCTTAGCTGGTCTTCCAAACTCAACACTCCTTTTATACCAAGCAAGGTAGCAAGACGAGACTTCACCCTTGGATAAATCACGTACTCGGGTGTTCGTCGTCAAGTATTGGCACTCACTCCAGATTTGGCGAACCACTACTTTATGAAATTGGCCATTATAGTGGATCTCAACTGCATGAATGCTAAGGTCTTCGTCCTTGGGGACTATTTGGCATCTTCCTAGCTGTCTTAAAACCTGGTATGGGGCATAAGGTTGGATACTTCTGAGACCCATTAGGAGGAAGTGAGGACCGATGGCAAGCATGTACACAATCTCATTAACAGGAAGCCAACCCAACATCCACTCTATCTGATCTGCAATTATGGAGTGGAGGCAGGATATCCAATCTATGACCCCCTCTGGCATCTTGAACCCATTGACCCTTGTATCAAACTCCTCTAAGCAGCTTTTCCCTGTAGATCTGTAATTCATGTACCGAGGAAGATGACACAGATGCTCAATCATCCACGTTTGTAGTAACAAATTGCACCCTTCAAAAAAATCTTCCCCGACTTTGCAAGTTGTGAGAGCTCGGAATATTTCTCATACTATCATAGGTGCGAGGGTGCTCTTGGCATTGATAATCAAAGTATTGATGACTCCAGCTACTCGTAGAACAATATTCCCGTCCTTCCTGGGAAATACTAGAAGACCTAAGAATGCCACCATGAAAGCGAAGCATCTATGCTCTTCCCACTTTGATCGGTTCCCTTTGCTATAGATTCCACTTTTCTGGTTGTCAAATCCTCTTACATGCCCGTACCACTGGTATATAAAGTGTAAAGTGGAAATCCCATCCGCCAAATCTGCATAATGGACCTGCCTGCTTATTTTAAGCAAATCCAGAAACTTGTGAGGGGTGAAGGCCCTTGGCGCGACCAGTTATTTATATCTTAGACCCTCGGTACTCCCAGCATATCCCGCTATCTCTTCCAAAGTAGGAGTGAGTTAGAAGTCCGAGAAATGCAGAACATTATGAGTTGGGTCCCAAATGTCACCAGTGATTTTATTATGTCCCCCCTAGACTTGATCTTTAATAATCTGGTGAGAGCCCCCAAGTAATGGTTGACCATGTCTCGTCCTTTCTTACCCAAATCTTCCCACCACATGTGTAGTTCCAACGAGATCTTAGTCACAACCTTCATTGGTAAGTTTTGACTCGTTCTCATTCTGCACATTTAGAATAAGGTGATTGGTTTAAAATAAAGTGAATTTTATTAAAGCTGATAAAAAGAGGTCATTTTGCAAAATTTTAAATAAACACGGCTACTTTTGCAAATACGGCCCTTCAGCACTTCAAAAGGAAGATTTTAGGGTTGTGTTTGCTAGGTCGCCAAAAATTAGCAAAGAAACCGTTGGAGGCTATTCTTGCAAAAACGGCCTTTAGCCGTCCCGTCGGGACGTTCGGCTATTTAGACAAAAATGACATCACCCACTTTATTTATGAGAACAAATTATGACATTTTCAAATTTTTGGATTATTTTTGCAAAAGCGGGGTTGGACCCGATGAGGATTGCCTACGTATCTCACATCCAGTGAGAATCAAACTCGCGTAGTTCGGTAAGTTTTAACGCAACAGAAAACATGAAGTATTTTGAAACAATATTTCCCTTCTTTCTCTTTCTTTTTCAAAATTTCGGTAGAATTTCGGTATATTTTGGACACCAGATTTTCAAAGGAGGGTAATTATCTCTCTCATACCTCAATTTGATTTTTTCAATTTTTCTCCCTATTTTAGAAACCGGTCAACATACAAACGGAAGCAAATAATTGTACAAGTAGCACATAAAAATGCATCAGGATGGTCTTTTGATTTTTAGGTACACCACGGACCCAACCCCAGTGTTGAGTCCCCAAAGTCAAATGCACATGATGCAAACAAGCATTCCTACTAGGGATCTGGCATGAGGTTGAGTTATTCTAGGTGTAAAACCTGGGTGTATGTTCTAGATCTGGCTTACCCGAGTGGACAACTCGAGCCGAGGGGGGCTACGTATCGGTAACCAAAAGGCCATTCGGCTTTGTAACTGATCCGATCCTTGTTCTAAATTAGGGTATCACACTACCAGAAAAGAAGTCACGCCAATGTGCACTTCCCAGAAGATTATAAGAGAAGAGTTTCACAGCAGTTTATATACAGTTCAAATAATATCAAAGCGGTAAAAAGCGGTATTTAGCACATTAGGCCCAAGCATGTTATAAAATCAGATAATAAATAAAAGCCAAATATAACAGTTATTCTAAGCTCGAATTCTTGAATCCTGAACCAAAAGTTCTGGGTTCTTATCCCCAACAGAGTCGCCAGAGCTGTCACACCTCCTTTTTTTACCCGAAGGGTGTATAAGGGAGGTTTTTCAATTAAAGTGAAATAAATCGAAATGGGATTATTTATTTATTTTTTCAGAGTCGCCACTTAAGATAATTTATGGTGTTCCAAGTCACTAGTTTAAAATTCCAAATCGAGGAAGTTGACTCTTATTTATGGTCTGCGAACACATAAATCCGGGTAAAGAATTCTGTTAACCCGGAAGAAGGTGTTAGGCATTCCCGGGTTTCGTAGTTTTAGCATGGTCACTCAACTATTATTAATTGGCCTAATTATCTGACATATCTAAAACCTATGTGCATTTTATTCCTTTAAACCACTTTTAACATTTATGGAATTATTCTAGAACAAGTTACGATTGTCGTAAACTTGTTTGTTTGATACACATTGTGAATCATGCCACGGAAATCATACCCACGATCAACAATATGTTTAATTTATTAATATTATTAGAAGTTGTGGCCGGGTCACATAAATGTACCCCCAAATTTGGAAATTATGGTCATAACTACGTCATTGGAATACTACCCGTAGCTATGATAATTTTATTATAAACGCGCCTAATGCAATCTACGAGTGTTCAAAGTATTTTTCTACATTAGTTTTGCATTAATGTGAGGGCCATAGGTTATGGGATTCGTTTGTGGATGGCATGCCTCAATTTATTTTAAAGGATTGTACTAAACTAAAACAAACTACGGATGTTCATATTTAAAACTAATTTGAAATTCAATATAAAGCTATTAATTATATACATACTTTGGGGTATATGTGTTGGAACTTTAATCATTTTGGATAAGGGAATTGGGCCAGCAATAGCCCGTTGGTTACTTGGTCAAGGACAAACCAGCATTGAAGTTGTTTTGGGCTCAGAACTCAGCCCAGAAGCGAAAAGAAACTCAAGGGCCTTGACAGGCCTGCTTTTTAACCAAGTCCGGCCTACATTGGGCTTACATTAGGCAGACCCAGTCACAAATATTTATTAGTTGGGCATGTCCACCTTTGCGTTTAAGCTAGCCATAACTTATATGATATACATATTTGTCAAAAATTGTAGACCAATTTATTTTTTATGTAAGAAAATCAGAATCAAAAATACAATTAAAGTTTGGAAATTACACTACACATGATTTGCAAGACATAAAAGACATGTATTTATACTATAGTTCACAAGGAAAACTTTATAACTGAGCCAAGCTATTGGGTTTAATGCCCAGGCCCAATGGCCTAGGCCCAGACTCATTTGAGATTTGTTTTTCCCATCTAGGCTCATTCGCGAGTCTGGCCCAGCTTGACTCGCAGAAACAGGCCTTTTAGCCTTGAAGATATGGCCCATAGCCTTGGCCATTGCACCACTGTGCTTACGAAAATACAACAACAAAGTAATTACACTCCTAAAAGCAGTTTGTTTAAATCTCAGTACATGAAATCAGGACCTAATTCATTACAGTACTCTAGATGAAAATAAACCTTTCAAAAGCAGAACATAACATTATGGCCTATTAATACATAAATTACTGCATTAATCTATTTAGAATTTTATGAGAAGAATACAACAGCTAATCCCATTGCAAATTTTTTTAAAAAAAAAAATAGCCTAATGAACATCCACTCCCTTTGGATATAGTTGATCCATCAAGCTTAGTTCATTGATGTGAGGCTCTTCAACTTCAGTACAACAAACAAGTCCAGTTTTGGGCTTTACATATACTGATTGGGCCAACTAGTGGCCAAATCCGCAATGTTATAGTCTTTAGGCTACATCAACTCAAACAGAACATTATGCTAGTATTATTGTGAGCAGAATAAGAAAGAACAAACAGCTTCGGTAATCCAACTTCAATATCAAGATGAGATCTTGACTAAAAAAACTTCAGATTTGAACATCTTTCAAAAAAAAGAATTGCAAGCATCAGTTCATTTCCACATTTAAGCTCACACATTAAAACCTACTATATCTATAATAAATCAGTCAACCATCACTTGAAACTCATTCATTATACATAGCTTGCAAACTTGTTGATATTATATCATTTCAAAGCAAGCAGTACATTAGGAGAAGTGAGATCAGTACCTTACAAAAGCAAGAACCAAATAGTAAACAAATGAAATGTTGATCAAAACATTAAAGAAGGAGCAACCAACAAAAAACCAAGCAGTAGTAGTGTGAAATCAACATAGAAAACCCAGAATCAACACTCAAATGTCTCCAAAATCAGAGTATCAAAAAACCAGCCTAGAAGTCTAAACAGAAAACTAAAGTTTTCAGAAAAGTTTCAAGGAATTTTCTTTTTGTTTTTCAGAGCCTTTTCGGTGCAGAAATGCTGATGAATATGTGTGTATGAGTGGAGGTTTTCTTTTATTTTATAGAGTGTATATCCAAAATAGAATCAAAGAATATTCTACCCTAATTCTTTGGATAGTACAGCTGTTGTGACAAAGAATAATGTCCAGTTGTCCATTTTTCAGCATCTTTTAAAACCAATTTTGGACAGCTGGTACATTTCTAGAACTTTCTTCTTCTAGATATTTGTTTTCTAAAGTTCTGAAATCCTCCTAAATTTTTCTTTTAGTTTAATTAGGCCCCTACAAGTTTTTGGTGAGTTACAAATCAAGGCAAACAGAGGCAAAACCAAAAGGGATCAAAAATCCAAATCAAAATGACAAACAGAATCATGATGATGCAGATTAAACCTAGAAACTAAATTAATCAGTAAATAAAAGTGCTTATATAATTAACCCTAATCAAAACTGGATTTAAACGACTAATAAACCTAAATAGTAATCAAACCAGGATTAAAATAAAACTGCAAAGAAAACCTAGAATTTAACCTACTCAGTTTGCAAGTTATACAATTAAACAACTAACTTTGACAGCTAACCAAAACAGACTAAACAACTTGTTAACCAATCTTGAGTGAAGTTATTAACCCAAAACAAACACTGAGCATAAGCATAAGATGGAAACATGGAAGAACCAGAAGAATCGTTTTATGTGTCAAACTTAAAAGTGAACCCTAATTAAGCTAAATTCATGCAATTGAAGATAAACTTCAAATAACGAAATTCCATAATGCTTTAACTAACCTACTAAACAGAAGCAATCAAACACACTAAACAGTTATGAACAAAAGAAAAGAAAGCCTAAAGTTGCAAACCTAAAACATGCAGCTAGAAGAGGCAATTAAATATGAAGAAGAACAACAAAGGAAAAGATAAAATAAACAGAAAAACGAAAGAAATTACCTAGGCTCATTTAAAAAAACTGGACCAGCTACGAATTTTACCAAGCTTCAACAGGGTAAAATGAACTTGAACTACCATTAACCAATTGTTCTCAACAAGAACAGTCGACTAATGGAAGTTTTGGGTTCAAACAACCAAAAAATGACCAAAAAATCAA
The DNA here is from genome assembly GCF_000393655.2 of Nicotiana sylvestris. Classification (NCBI taxonomy): domain Eukaryota; kingdom Viridiplantae; phylum Streptophyta; class Magnoliopsida; order Solanales; family Solanaceae; genus Nicotiana; species Nicotiana sylvestris. Next base: position 93,422,129 of record NC_091061.1, read on the forward strand.
AAGAGTGAAAAAGTTAGGGTTTAGTGGATCTTAGATTTAAGATTCGAAGAATTTGGCAGGGATTTTTGGAAAATCGAAGGTAAGACAATGGTGAGGGAAGTTTGAGGGTCCAATGGTGTGAGTTTGGGGTTATTTGGGTGACTTAAAGTTTTTAGGTTTTGATTTCGGATCCAAGATTCGAGCAGTTGGATGAAGATTTGAGGGAAATGGTTTGGGAATTTGGAAAGGGGAGGGAAAGGTGATTACAGGATATTATTTTGGTGGAGTTTAGAGAAGTTCCGCCACCGTAAGGTGATTTTCGGGCGGTGGAGCAAGGCGGAGCCGACGAGGGGTTTGGGGGCGGCTAGGGTTTTCATCAAAGAGAGAGATAGGGGATGAAATGAGATGGGTTTCTAAGGTCTGGGCGGTTTCGGACAGTTTAAAGGTAATTGAGTAACCAGTTCCGAGCCGTTGGATCAAAAGAATCCAACGGTTGTGATTGAAAGACAAGGAAACGGGGTCGTTTTGAGGCTGGGGAATTGGATCGGGTATTTGAAGGGAATTGGGCCTGAGGATGGGTGGATTTGGGTGTTAAGACTTGGCTCAATTTTAAATTAATCCTTTTCCAATTTCTTTTCTTATTTTTCCTTTTTCTTTTTTTTTCTTTTTCTTTTCTTTAACTAAAATCCTAAATTAATCTAATTTGCAAAATTAAACTAATTACTTATTTATAATTTTTACAAAAATTAGTTGATTCTAAATTAAAAAGAGAAAATTACTAATCTAAAATTAAAAGCTAAAAAAAATGTGACAATGAGCAAAATGATTTTTTCATTTTGATAAAGCAATTAATTAACTAACTAATCCTAAAGTATGAACACAAAGTCTAATATGCAATGCATGGTATTTTTTCATTTTCATGATTTTAATATAAATTAAACATGCACAAAAATGCAAACAAGTAATAAAATCCGACCGGAATCCTGTAAAATTGCAAATAACTGGGAAGAAATTTATTTCTTTAATTTTATAGGAGTATTTTGAATAGGGAAAAAATCACATGCTCATGTGGTGTATCCATGGCTTTCGAGCAAGGCGTTGTACCTCATGTCTCCATCGATGACATGGAATTTGGCATTTTGTGTTGATTCGGCCATATTGACCAGGAGGGTGATTTCCCCTTTGGTTGTCTCGCTCGCCATATTGAATCCGTTGAGGACTCGAGAGGTGCGCACTATCTGGTCGAGCAGTCCAAGTTGCTCCACGACCCTTGACCTGATAATATTGATCGAGCTACTTGGATCCACAAGTACAAGTTTAATTTGAAATGTATTCACAAGAAAAGCAATTACTAATGCGTCGTTACGAGGCTGAGACAGGGTCTCGATGTCCTCATCACTGAACGTGAGAACATCCTCGTGTATGTAACCTCGAGTTCGCTTTTCCCTGGTGATGGATATTTATGTTCTTCTTATAGTTGGTTCCTGTGGGATGTCGACTCCCCCACACCGGTGATGGATATTTATGTTCTTCTTATAGTTGGTTCCTATGGGATGTCGACTCCCCCAACAATCATGTGGATGACATGTTGTGGTTCATTTGTTTCATTTTTCCGGTTCGCCTCTCTTTCTCGAAACTGATTTTTGGCTCGGTCACTAAGGAACTCTCGGAGGTGTCCTTTGCTGAGTAGTCAGGCTACTTCTTCTCGGAGCTATCTGCAATCTTCGGCCCTGTGACCGCGTGTGCCATGAAAT